>NW_027497742.1:0-133786 GCF_021521415.1 Bidens hawaiensis | reverse complement strand
AAGTGTTTGACGTTTTATTTTAACACATGTTCAGGTTTGCAGTAGCTGTTTTGAAGCTTGTGGACACGTAGGAAGTTTTCTTTATTTTTGACCTAGATTAAAATGTATCAAGACAAGTTATTGCTGTTCGAATATTATGATTTATAATATATTGATTTATGATGATTTATGTTATCTTATGTTTACTTTGCGCTGTGCGCGAATGAATGTATTTATTAATATTGACACCCAATAGTGTCACGAGTAATGAAACAATATGTGGCGCCCCGATGTATAATCCGCCTTTGGTCGGGGTGTTACAGATTGGTATCAGAGCTCGTTGACTTTAGGATAGGTGGTTAGACGTAACGGCCTAGAATACCTAAGAGTCCCTTCTCGCGCATGAGAGAAATCTCATGTTTGCGCGCTTATTGTTAATTACTCGTTATTATGAATATGCTCGCGCTTGCGCAGTATATGATTTTATGTTTTATTTCGCGATATTTCGATTTTTGTTGAATTTCGATTTTTATTGATTTTACTTACATATTCGTTTGTTGGATTTGAAAATCCGAAAAGTCATGGTGATACATGAATAGTTGATTTTCAATTTCCATTTACGATTATGTTCTGAGGTTGGAGACTTGAAAAGTCATGGTGATACATGAATTGTCAACCTCCAATACTCATTTTCTTGTATATTTTATATTGAGGATTGAAAAGTCATGGTGATACATGAATCGTCAATCTCCAATACTCGTTTGCTCGTATATTTTAAATTGGGAATTCGGAAAGTCATGGTAATACATGAATTGTCGATTCTTGATTCGAATTTGTTACCTTTATTAAGTCTGCATTTAAAGTCATTTAATCTACTTTAACTTTTGATAGTATCTAACCCTGCGAAACCAAGCTTTATGAGATTACACTTTGCGCTAAGACATTAACCAAAATTAAAACTTTTATAGAATGCCTCCGCTATCTCGCCGATTTCAGAGAAGAGAAGCCTCGCGCATGCGTAGACAGCAACGTTCCCAGGAAATGGCCGCCGCGATAGCCCAAGCCTTGAGCCAAAACAATACCTCGAGTTATAACATTAAGTCTTTAACGCGGGTAACCCTCCAAAGTTCACAGGTCTTGAAGGAGCCACCGTGATGCTCCAGTGGCTTGAGAAAATAGAAAACACTTTCCTCCATACCCAATGCCCCTCAGACAGACGAACCCTGTATGCTTCCAGTGTCCTGGAATCTAGAGCGCTTACATGGTGGAATGGAGTAGCTCATGCGCGTGGCGCAGAGGCTGCTTCCAGCATGACATGGGAGGAATTCAAGGAAATTCTTACGCGAGAATTCTGCCCTCCCAACGAAGTTAAGCGCCTGGAGGAGGAATTTTGGAACCTTAAGCAATACAGTGGCGAAGCGCGCGAGTACGCGACGCGCTTCCATGAACTAAGCCTGCTGGTCCCCTCACCTTGTTACCCCTTCCCGCCGAGCCATAGAGAAATTCCTTGGGGGTCTCCCCATGGAAATTCAAGATTCTGTATGGGCCAGAAACCCAGTTACCCTCTCTGACGCCATTGAGTTGGCCGCTGTGCTCAGCGACAACCATGTCAGAGCAGGAACCCTGTTCCTGCGGGGAACTGAGAAGATCAAACTCACCAAGACTGCCCCTGAACCAACAGAAACCAAACCAGAACCCTCAAACCGTAACAACCTCAAGCGCAGGCGCAAGGCCTATGCGCTTACCAACCCGCCCATTACCCAACAACCCATTTATCAACCTCCAGTTCATGCGCCTAACCCACTGTCAGCCTACCCAACACCTCCTGTAGTCCACAACTATGCCTTAACCAATCCAGCACTCCCTGCCCCGCCACTTAAGAAACCTTACACAGGAAACCATCCCTTTTGCCCAACCTGTAGATTTCACCACCCAACCCAAACCCCGTGTCGACTTTGTAACCGATGTGGCCGTACTGGTCACACTGCTGAGAACTGTAGAGTCCTTCCCGCCAATCAAATTGCGCCAACACCACCAGTCTACCCGCAGAACCCACAACCAACCTACCAAAACCCACGACCCAGATCGTGCTATAACTGCGGTGATCCCAATCATTTCCGGAACGCGTGCCCGAGACTACAAGTGCAAATCACACAAGCGAATCCGGGTGAACCAGATTTCGAACCAAGTGACGCGTGGACGAGCTTTTAACATAACCGCGCACCAAGCGCAAGCGAATAATGACGTAGTTAATGGTACATTTTTGCTTAACGGATTTTATGCTTCTATACTTTTTGATACTGGCGCCGATCGAAGTTTTATCTCTCGCGCCTTCAAGCAGAAGCTTGCGCGACCGCGCAACGATTTAAAAGAAAATTTTTCAGTTGAATTGGCTAATGGTGAAACTGTTTTAATAAACTCAGTGATTAAAGATTGCACGCTTAACCTTAACGAAAACGATTTTCTGATTGACCTCATCCCCATGCCTCTTGGAAGCTTTGATGTTATCATTGGTATGGACTGGCTCTCGAAGAATCGCGCCGAAGTTATTTGCGCCAAGAAAATGATTCGCATACCTCGAGAAAATGGTGATCTTCATATTTACGGCGAGAAACCCTCCCGCGGTCTTAAACTTATGTCTTGCGCCGAAGCCCAAAGACTCATGCGGAAGAAGTGTGTTGCATTCTTAGCCCATGTGGTCAAACCTGCTGAAGAGAAGAAGCTTCGCGATATCCCTGTTGTGCGTGATTTCCCTGAAGTTTTTCCTGATGATCTTCCTGGTATCCCTCCCGCTCGTGAAGTCGAGTTTCGTATTGATCTTGTCCCTGGTGCTTCCCCCGTAGCTAAATCTCCTTACCGTCTTGCGCCCGCTGAGATGCAAGAATTGGCAAGCCAACTTCAAGAGTTGACTGCTAAAGGATTCATTCGCCCTAGCTCTTCGCCCTGGGGTGCTCGGTGTTGTTCGTTAAAAAGAAAGATGGATCGTTTCGCATGTGTATTGATTACCGCGAGTTGAACAAACTCACCATTAAAAACCGGTATCCCTTACCGCGTATTGACGACCTCTTTGATCAACTCCAAGGTGCCTCTTGTTTCTCGAAGATTGATCTCCGCTCTGGCTATCACCAGTTGCGCATCCGCGATGAAGATGTCCCGAAGACTGCTTTTCGAACTCGTTATGGCCATTTTGAATTCTTGGTCATGTCCTTCGGTTTAACCAATGCACCCGCCGTTTTCATGGATCTAATGAATCGGGTGTGTAGGCCTTTCTTGGATAAATTCGTGATTGTGTTTATCGATGATGTTCTGGTGTATTCTAAGACCAAGGCCGAGCACGAGCAACATCTTCGGTTGGTGTTGCAAAAGCTTAGAGCTGAGCAACTCTATGCCAAGCTTTCCAAGTGTGAATTCTGGTCTGATGAAGTACAGTTTCTTGGTCATATTGTAAACAAGATGGGTATTCATGTCGACCCATCCAAAATTGAAGCAATCAAGAACTGGATTACGCCATCCTCTCCTTCTGAGATCCGTTCCTTTCTGGGCTTAGCTGGATATTACCGGCGCTTCATTTCGAACTTCTCGAAGATCGCTTTGCCTTTAACAGCTCTAACGCACAAAGGTAAACCATATATTTGGGGCTCGAAGCAAGAAGAAGCCTTTCTATCGCTCAAGCGTTTGTTGTGTGAAGCTCCTGTTCTTGCGCTACCTGAGGGTAATGATGATTTTGTCGTGTATTGCGATGCATCCAACCAAGGTCTCGGTTGTGTTCTTATGCAACGAGGCAAGGTTATCGCTTACGCATCAAGGCAACTCAAGGTTCATGAAAAGAATTATACAACTCACGATCTCGAACTTGGTGCAGTTGTTTTTGCCTTAAAGATCTGGAGACACTACCTTTATGGTACTAAGTGTATCCTTTACACTGACCATAAAAGCCTTCAGCATATCTTTGATCAAAAGGAACTTAACATGAGGCAACGCCGATGGAACGAACTCATCAGCGATTACGATTGTGAGATCCGGTATCATCCTGGTAAGGCTAATGTGGTAGCCGATGCGCTCAGCCGAAAACCCTGCCAGCTTAACTGTATTTTGCCGCGCACGCAGCTTCACTTCGCGCCGATTCAAAGCAACCTTGAATCGCGTATTCGTGACGCGCAGCGCGCATCCATCAGTAATGGTAACCTTCGCGCCGAGTTAGCGTGTGGCGCGGAAGCACTCTTTGTCCCCTAATCTGAGTGGAATTCTCTGCTATCTTAATCGCATCTGGGTTCCCTTTGATGAGAATCTTCGCGCTGATATCCTGAGTGAAGCGCACAAATCTCGGTATTCTATTCATCCTGGCGCTGATAAGATGTACAAGGATTTGCGCATAACTTATTGGTGGCCCGGTATGAAAAAGGATATTGCTGTGTTCGTAGCTAAATGCCTGACTTGTTCTAAAGTGAAAGCTGAACACCAACGCCCATCTGGTTTGCTCGAACAACCAGAAATTCCTACGTGGAAATGGGAATGTGTAGCGATGGACTTTATTACCAAGTTACCTTTGACAGCAAGCAAACATGATAGCATTTGGGTAATAGTGGATCGTTTGACTAAGTCTGCTCACTTCCTGCCCATTCGTGAAAACTACCGTGTTGAGCATCTCGCGCAGCTTTATGTCAAGGAAATTGTCTGCCGCCATGGTACTCCTTTGAGCATCATATCCGATCGCGATGGCCGTTTTATATCTCGCTTTTGGAAATCTCTCCAATCTGCGCTAGGAACTCGCTTGGACATGAGTACGGCATATCATCCTCAGACTGACGGTCAGTCTGAGCGAACTATTCAGACTCTTGAGGATATGCTCCGATCTTGTGTTCTTGATTTTGGAGGTAATTGGGATTCGCACCTGCCTTTGATCGAGTTCTCTTATAATAACAGCTATCATTCCAGTATTGGTATGGCCCCATTTGAAGCACTTTACGGTCGTAAGTGCCGCTCCCCGATTTGTTGGAGCGAAGTGGGTGAAACTCAAATCACAGGACCCGAACTTGTTCAAGAGACAACCGATAAAATCGCCAAGATCCGTGATCATCTGCTGACTGCCAGAAGCCGACAGAAGAGTTACGCAGATCGTAGGCGGAAGCCTCTCGAATTTCAAGTTGGTGATCTTGTTCTCCTCAAAGTGTCGCCCTGGAAAGGTGTTGTCCGCTTTGGGAAGAAAGGTAAGCTTGCTCCTCGATATGTTGGTCCATTCAAGATTCTCGCGCGTGTGGGAAAAGTTGCCTACAGACTTGACCTGCCGCCCGCGCTCAGTAATGTGCATCCAACGTTCCATGTATCCAATCTCAAGAAGTGTTTAGCTGACGAGAACCTTCACATTCCACTTGATGAAGTTCAAGTTGATGAAACTATGCATTTCGTTGAGAAGCCTGTTGGGATTATGGATCGCGAGGTTAAGCAAACCAAGCGCAGTCGCATCCCTATCGTGAAAGTTCGTTGGGAGTCCAGCGCGGAGCCGAGTTTACATGGGAAAGGGAAGATCAAATGAAGATCAAGTACCCGCACCTGTTCTCTGCGCAACCTACTTCGAGATAAATTTCGGGACGAAATTTCTTAAAGTAGGGGAGACTGTGACGTCTGACCCGATCTGACCCGACCCAGGTACCCGTTTCTCTGACCCGATCTCTTTCTTTTATGATTTAGTATTTATTTATACTTATACTTTATTTTTAATAATAATATATATATATTTTCCTTCCCGCCTCTTTCTCTCTCTTTCTTTCCGCCGTCCCGTCCCTCTCCTTCTCTCTTTCCGCCTTCTTTTCCCTCTTGTCGCCGTCCCGCCCTTAAGCCTTGTTTCCCTCTTTTTCTTCTAACTCTTTGCTTGTCCTTGTTCCTTCCCGCCTAAGGTTGTCTGCGCAGCTTCACGCGCCAGACCCCTTACAAGGAATCCTGCGTGAAGACCACCTGTACAGCGATTCGCGAGACGAACTCTTCTCGCAGCGCGTTAAGAACGGAAGTTCTTCCCGCGACGCGCTAAGGATTTGTAGTTCTCGCAGCGCGCTAAGAATCGTAGTTCATCCCTCGACGCGCGAAGAATTATAGTTCTTCCCGCGACGCGCTAGGAATTTTAGTTCCTCCCGCGGCGCGCTAAGAAATGTGATTCTTCCCGCGGCGCGCTTAGAAATGTAGCTCTTTCCGCGACACGTTAAGGTTAGTTCTGTCTGCCTTCGCGCTCGCCTTTGCGCCTTAGCCTTCTCGCGCTGAATCCTTTTGAGTTTTCTTCTGTTTAATCTAGCCGTTGCTTTTGAGTTGTCTTATCTTTTGAGCTGTTGACCTAATCTGCTTTATGTCTGAAAAGTTACTTTCAGCGCAGCATGCGCACCAACCCCATTGGTTGGCAGATAAAGTGACTGACATAATCTTTTGAGATCTGCTTTTGCCATGCTTGACCAGTAACTTTATCTGTCCTCCCCCATGCCTTTTTCTGAATCCTGTCAGCCTTTTTCCCTTTTTCCCTGCTACCATATCTTTTGATATCTTTACTTTTCAGAACTTTTTACTGTTGATATCTTTTCTTTTACTTTTGGAGATCTTTTCTAGGGTTTGTGTCCCCTAGGGTTTGCCTATATATAGTACTATTTTCTTAACACTTCACACACTACACTTATTCTCTTCCTCCCTTTTTGCTCTCTGCCGTTGTTCTTCAGCCGCCTCCCTCCTCTCTTGCCTCCGTCTTCCTCCCTGTTCTGCCCTGCTTTTCCGGTAATATATATATAATAATTTACTTATTAATTATGCTAACTTATAATCAAGACTTAAAACCGATCGTTAAAACAATAATCTTTACTTATAGGTTAACTTGCTTGTTTGGTTCTTGCTTTATCTATCATCGCATCTTTATCAAGTGAGTAATCTCGTACCTAATCCCTTTTTGCTTTTAATGTTTTGGGATGTTCATGTGTTCATACAAACTTAGAGTCTTAAACTTGTTTATGAACTTTAGTCGCGCAGTATCCCATGTGTTGAGGACGTAGACTTGGCTGTTATTTGTATGTGTGGATCATTAACCGTCTTGTCGGTCTATTCCGCAGTTTTCATGGTACCATTAGATGAACACGGGAGAACTATCGTTTATGATTTTCTCTTTTGTTACACTTGCACAGTTAGTCTTGTTTGTGAGCTCAATTGTGAGCACTGGCAGTCTTGTCTCTTAGAGTTGGTCCCGATCTGATTACACCCTTGTTGAAACCCAGACATACACATGTTGCGCGCAGATTTATGGTTATCTATGTATTGTATTAAACTTGATTTCTCACCAACACGCAAGTGTTTGACGTTTTATTTTAACACATGTTCAGGTTTGCAGTAGCTGTTTTGAAGCTTGTGGACACGTAGGAAGTTTTCTTTATTTTTGACCTAGATTAAAATGTATCAAGACAAGTTATTGCTGTTCGAATATTATGATTTATAATATATTGATTTATGATGATTTATGTTATCTTATGTTTACTTTGCGCGTGCGCGAATGAATGTATTTATTAAATATTGACACCCAATAGTGTCACGAGTAATGAAACAATATGTGGCGCCCCGATGTATAATCCGCCTTTGGTCGGGGTGTTACAACCTGACCTCAAATACTTAACCTTTTAACTAAAAACATACCATTTTTTCCAATTCGGGTTTGAGCCTAGATGCAGATCTAGACTCGGATCTGATTCAGCACTCGGATCTGGCTATTATTTTGTTTGTCTATGGAAACCGGCTGCAAACCACCCTCTTTCTCGCTCAGATCTGGATCCGGGTTGGAAGGAGAGTGTTTGTGTGTGTTTTTGAGTGTGAGGAGGCAAGGATGGAATGAGAGTCTAGGGTTTAAGGGAAGTTTAAGGGTGTTTAAATACCCCTAAGCCCATGGACCTTAAGGCCCATCACCATCCCTTAATCCATCTTCTATTTTTCAAGCCCACACTCAACTTATTATTATTTAACATAATTAAATAGTAACACACAATTAATTAAATAACAGTCTTTTATTATTTATTCATAAACGTAGGATGTTACACATTTAAGTCTATTTTCATTTTAAAAAAATTGCACAACCTAAATCATAACCAAGTAAGCTCATTTAACAATTTAATTGTTTAAGCCCAACAAAGAAACTCTTTTACTTAAGCCCAAAATTTTTTCCCCTTCGGCCCAAAAAAATTTAATGATTCTCAAAGCTATTAGTTACATTGTATAAATTTATGATCCACAACCAATCCTTGACACGATTTAGCAAGCATTTAATCCCGGCACGTAGGAGATTAAACTTAATTGATTCAGGATTAACAAACGATCCTTGGTTTAGAATACATCGGTCTTTACCCAAGGCTGTATGTGGGCAAGTTGGGCTAATAGATCTCTCATCTTAATACCATGGGCTTTATAAGTTAATGATTATGTTTAGAAATTATGTAAACACAAGCAATTTATACAAGCATCAAAGATTTCCAAGAATCACAAATTTCAAATAGTTACATGTTTAAACCCCAAAGATTACAATAGTAAAATGGGGGCTATGAGCTCACCTCGATGAGTAGATGAACACGAACGAAAACAAGTTGTAGTAGAATCGGTAATGGGATGCCCTAGATTAATTTATAATTAACAATGATTAGTTAAATGTGACAAGATTTGAGATTTCCGCATACTAGAGTCATCTAATTTAATAGCATGACCTCTAGCAGCCAAAGGTTTCCAGGTAAGGGAGATGGGGAAAAAAGGATTGCTCTTGGATTGAATTGTTTTACATATTACAATTTTATAATTAGTTATCGATATAGAAAACATTGATGAACAACCTCAACATAGTTGGAAGATGGGAAAAGAAAGGAATAACATGTTGCATTCTGGCAACCATATGGTGTCACACCCCAACCTAAGGCGGAAATGCCGGGGCCTGATCTGATTGCTCACAACTCGAAGATGCTATCATAATATAAAAGTGACAGTATCTAATTAATTATTTTATTTCAATTATACACGCAATATCCAAATACAACAAACAATTCAAATATATAAATATAAGCTCAAATAAAGATTAACTTGATTATATCCTAAGGTCTTGTCTACATGTCCAAACTTCAATCTTCACTACAAGCAACCTGCATATGCGTAGAAAAATGGATTTTTATCAACATAAAGTTGAGTGAGAATATCACCAGTTTTGACACAACAATATAAATAAGCATAACGTGATAAGTGCGGTAAATATAATCAAACCATAAACAAGTATATAGACCATTGCCAAGCGAATCGGGCATTGGTCACCAGCAGGAACACCCGCTATGCGATTTATTGAATAGTAATCCCAATATACGATTGATTGAATGGTAATACAAGTAAGCAAGTAGCATGCATGTTTGATCAAGTCACTCACAACTACACGTATGCATTTGTTTGAATATATATATATAGTATGAAATACGGATAGGTACGCATATGTCCCCAAAACATTTAGAAAAGTTTTAAAATAGGGGAATGATAAACTCACCTTAGATTAACGTCATACGAATATAAATACAAATAAGCGAGCTAACGAATAAGCGAGTCGTCCACTACACGTCAAACGATGTGAACAAATCAGAATCTGTAATTTTTAGATACGATAATACAAGTAAAAACGAACTCGTTTCCGCTGGAATCAATCCAAACGGACGTTTAGAATTCAAGTTATGTTTGTTTTAAGATTTAAGCAAGTTGGTACTGACCAGAATCCAAACAGCGAGTCGGAAGTCGGGTTTTGGTCAGTAGCTTTAAAATTTCGTTACGAGAATAAAAGTCTTCTGGACCGAACGTTGAATCCGACCAAAAGTACGAGAAAATGGATAGTCAAACTTGTTGACTATTTTGCTCTTTAATGAGTTTTAGACGAATTGACCAGTCAACACCCTTCAATCCCCGAAATTGATTGAAGTTTATTGATTAGGGAATGTATATGAATGATTTTATAGTTTACAACTTACCCGGAAAGTGAAAGAATCAAGAGATACGATGAGTCAAAGGTCCATACGCATGAAAAGTCAAACGAACAAGCTTGTATCTTCAACGAATAAGCAAAAACCGAGAAGAATGATGATGAACAGAGGTAGGTGATGGCTATGGTTAGTATATTAGGGTATGAGGAAGTTTTTGGTAGGAGAATTATGATGTGTTTATATAGAGATTACAAAAAACAAACCATATTTGGAAGATTTGCTTGTTTAAGTAACAAAATACGGTTTTAATGAGAAAACCGATATAATATCATTGAAAATTCGTTCTTGATCAGTAATATAAGAGTATGGACTTGTATTTTGGTTATAATCCTTTTCTTGAACATTAATTTACTCGATTTATGCCAAAAATAAGCGATTTGGATGCTAAAAACAAATTATGAAACAAAATAAGCTATTTAATGAGAAAATCTAGTACAATAACTAACAAAATTTGGCTTGGACACCAAGAAAACGAAATTGGACCAGCTATAACATTTCTTGGAGTTTAATTTTCGTTAATTTAATCGAAAATAGGAAAAAATTGGCAAAACTAGTCCCTGTAGTTCCCGAAAATGCGATTTTTAGCCGTTTTAAAGCGATTTTAAAGGTTTTTAATGGTTATTCGGCATAATTGAAAGTTATGAAATTATAAAATAAGTTAAATACCAGTAAATATAAGTTTTAAATAGTTCGGAATATCCAAATTACGTTTCCGGGTCGGGTTAAACGAATACGGGTTCGAAAAATCCTAGATGTTATATATGGTCGCTAGCAAGCTCACGCATATAATCCCCATCCGATTCGGACTGCTGGACCATAGGCAAGTATTCTCCTAGCCAACTTGAAACCCATTCCAGATACTAGAGCTATACAATTCATTGGAAAGAATGTGGTATTGCGAAAAAAATCCCAACCACCTAATAAATGCTCTTTTAAGCCTAAATTTTCTTATTTGTCTTTTTAGAATTAAGACCCAATTACAAATTTTGTCCTTTAAAAAAAGCCAAATTACGGTTCGTGTCCTTTCCTTGCAGGCGGTGTCCTTTAAACTTTTTTTTTCTACACGTTATGTCCTTTACGCTAACTGGGTTAGAAAAACTCAGTTAAATGCCCTCACGTGAGACGCATGTGAGGGCATTTTTGTCTTTTTGCCTACCCTCTTCTTCTTCTTCTTCTTCTGTATCTATTAACACACAGATCCGGGTAACAATTACGGTATTCCCATGACCTCCACTCTTTATCCCCATCTCTTTCTCTCATCTCTCTCTCTCCTAGCCACCATGACCTCCACCTGCCACCGTTACTAACACCACCACCATCAGGGCAGCCACAAAACCGGTGTATACTAACATGGTTTGGGCATCACGAGGTTGCTTGTTTGCGACGACAGTAGAGGGTACAAGCCTTCTCGTTTCCCGGCGACCAAAAGAAGCTCCCTTTGTAGCGATTGGTGGTGATTGAAGCATTAGACGATGATTAGAAGTCCAATCGGACTAGTGACCAAATGAATAAAGGGACGGTAAGTGTACCAAGACCTCGATTAGTGTTCCGCCGGAAACCCTTATTTTAGATCTTAACGGCGATGTGGTTGTTGTCCGTCGGAAACCCTAATTTCATACCTAATAAGCTATTTAGAACACTAATTTTAGATATTAAGTGCGATGGTGTTATTATGGTTGTTTGGTGGTATGGTGTGCAAAGTTGGCTGCTTCGATTATGTTGAATTGTTGTTGTAGGTTAATTAGGTTTTGTGGTTTTGTGGCTGCCCTGATGTTGGATCTGGAAGAGATGGGGATGAGAGAAAGAGAGATGAGAGAAAGAGATGGGGATAAAGAGTGGAATCTGGGTTTGTGTCTTCTCCGGAGATGGGTTTGTGTCTTCTCCGGCGAGTTTGACCGGAATCTGGGTTTATGGGTTCTCCGGCGGTGGCTGGTGGCGGAGCTATGGTGGCGGTGGTGATCCCTTGGCGAGTTGACCGGAATCTGGGTTTATTTAGAGGTGTTCATATCTGAAGAAGAAGAAGAAGAAGGGTAGGCAAAAAGACAAAAATGCCCTCACATGCGTCTCACGTGAGGGGCATTTAACTGAGTTTTTCTAACCCAGTTAGCGTAAAGGACATAACGTGTAGAAAAAAAAAGTTTAAAGGACATCCGCCTGCAAGGAAACTTAGAAAAGGACACGAACCGGTTTTTTGGCTTTTTTTAAAGGACAAAATTTGTAATTCTGTCTAGAATTAAATGGAAGGGAGCTCCCATTAAGGATACTTCTCCCTCCCTTATTTAACGTACATAAATGTTTTGGAGTATTTAATCCATGCTAGTTAACTTGTATCGGTGAAACTGGTTGTGTCCTTCTTTCATTATTTATCCTTTTACATCATTCGTAATTTACATTTCTCAACACATCATAGTCATAACCTATCCCACTTATTATGAGGAACGTAATCCAACGATGTTACCAAAAAGATTTAAGTATTTAGTGATCAGATAAATAATGACTGTCCTTTAGTGGTTGAGGCATGTATAATGTGCTTTTGTTCCAACGATGCCCCCCCCCCCCCTCTTGTGATTGACTAATAAATTTTGTGCATAGCGAGATTGATTCAAAGGTTTGATCATCCATCGTGTCCTCAGCCACCCATGCCCTGATGGTCTCATTCGATTACAATCGATGTCACTGTTTAGCTACATCATTATCTTCCCTCTTTTGTTTGTTGAGAGATAGATGAGCACATGTGTGACGGAACATATAGAAGAAGCGAGAGGATACGTATGAAGCTTTTACACATTGTACGACATGGCGACATGCATAATATGAATACAATTCATGAATAGTATTAAACTACGAAACAAATTAGTTTTAACAATTAACAAATTTAATTTGTAAATAATACTCTTGAGATATAAGATTTTTAAATAAAATTTTTAAACAATACTCTTGAGATATTTAATAATTTTGCTCCATATTTCAAGCTCTTTTAAAATTCAAAATTAATTCCTTTGACTTATGATTTAGAAATCAATACCTTTTATATTAAACTAACCAAAATGTTATAATTCTATAACTTATAACTGTTTTATAATAGATTCTTTTTTGTTTAACAATCCAAAAACATTACTCCTATTACCTGTCTATGTATAGTGTGTCATCGACATATAAATTTTCACACCGTCACACCACCTTTTGCAATATCATATTTGTAGTTTGTAAGGTAGATTTTCTTCGTTATACTTGTTTACTTCATTTATATTTTGTTTTGTTCATGCATTATAACAATGTATTGTTGTTTACTAGGTTATTGACCCGTGCACAACATGGGTGAAAATATAGAAATCGTCAAGTAAACGCATATATAATTTCAAACGATAAGTTACTTTTTAATTTATTTTTTGAGACAGCAACATGATTTTTAAATGCAATTCATATTCATACGCAAACAAATTACTGAAATACATAAAGTTACAAAAATGACTTTATATAGCAGAATGTTTGCGAAGAAATTTAAAACTTTAAAACATAAACTTCATAAACTTTAAAAAATATTATTAATATAAAACAAGCAACCTTCACTAGCATTAGTATGGAAAGTAAGCAAATTAGAAAATAAGCATCATAAAAAGATTCTCGATAAACATCCAAGAATGATTCAGACTTCTTTTCTTCATTGACCGGGAACACAGCTGATGACATAAACATTCATACACTAATCTAACAAACATAGTGACTAACTGATTACAAAAAATGTTTTTACATTTCATGTGAAAAGTATTGCACTCTAATAAACTAAAGCACGCCCAAAGCGCATTTAATAACAAGAACCAAATCGAAACCTTTTTAAAATGACATGTTTTGACTAGAATCAAATGGATACATTTTGAGAATGACCCATTTTAACTCGAACCAAATCGATATCTTCCAAAATTGACTCGGTATAACCCGAACCAAATCGATACGATTTTAGGAAGGCCCGTTAAAACCCGAATGAAATCGATACCTTTTTATATTGACTCGTTGACTAGAACTAAAATGATACCCTTTTAAATTGGCATGTTTGACCCGAGCCAAAGCAAATCAAACATTTCTAAAATTACCCATTTTCATAAATGAAAATAATTGAAATAACATACTTGAATTTAAGAAGAAAAATGAAGGGTTACACATACAACGTTCTTAGTTTTTGAAATACTTTCTACCAAATGCGAATTGATTAATGTTGGTTGGGAAGATCAAAAAATATATGTATAAAGCCTTCATGACTTAAACCCACTTGAAAGTTAAAACTCATATGAACCCTTCATATTCTATCATTTTTCAGTAGACACTAAAACCAAACACCAAACAAACTAAATACAAATTGAAAAAAAAATAAAACAAAACCAAACCGAAAACCTAAATAAAATCAAATACCAATAAAACTAAAAAAAACGAAATGAAACTTAAAACTAAAATCGATAAATCTGAAATGGAACCAATAACAAAAACAAAAACTGTAAAAACCAAAACAAAAAACTGAATAAAGTTAAACCCATCTAAAACGAAACTAAAAAAATCAAATCAAATGAAACTAAAACAAAACAAAAACCAAAAATCGAAATGAAATCAAAATATTAAAATAACTACCATGAAACTTTGAAAAGAAAACCTGAACTCATTAAGGAACACATGTTAATAGTATAGTAGATTAGAATATGTTGATGTAATTAATTTAAATGTAATTTAATTTAATTTTGAATTATTTTATTAGAAAGCAATTATGAGAATGCATGTTATTTATGGAAAGAGTTATTATTTTAATAGTATAGTAGATTTACAAACAGCAAATGGAGCCAACAAACATTATAATGTTGAACAAGTTAGATATTCTTAACAATGAAGGTATCCTCAAGGTTCGTATATTGAAGTTATATGGCGTCTCAAGGACACTAGCAAAATCGGGGGAAGACTATGGTCAATTGAGATGATTTTGCAAGACGAAATGATATTTTTACATATTTTTTAACTAATTTAAATAATCCAATTTTACATGTATTAGCACTTACACATTCTAATTATTATTTTTAATATATTACTCACAACGATTTTTTGGTAACATTAATTATGTAACAGGGTAACCGAATTCAAGCTTATATAAGGAAGCCCTTGCATTCCTAAGCATGATGTTTATCTTGCGATGAACAGGTCGTTGATTGTTAGGAAGGCTTTAATTGGAGCAAATTTGCCCACCTACAAAGTATGTTGACTGCCCAAACAAACTATGTTTCAGTTTGAAACTGATCTTTCAAATTCGTATAAATTTAAAAGGTCATCTATTTGGCTTGTCATTTGTTAGCTTTGATGATATAGTTTTGAATTTTTTAGTTAAAGTTTTCTTTTATATTAAGTATAATTAGAAGTAGATTATACATTACATTGAAACAGAAGGCAAGCGGGCAACAAGCTGCGTCGCTACCCCTTTTTGAATTGCAAAACCCAATCATTTATATTTAATTATCTTTATAATAATTGTAAAATAGTAGGTATATTATATATATTGATTGTTTATTGGATTACATCGAAATAGAAGGCAAACGGGCAACAAGCTGCGCCGCTACCACCCCTTTTTGAATCGCAAAACCCAATCTTATTTTGGTTGAAAGTTATATTGTAAATCGAATGTTATTTTGGTTGAAAGTTATGTTTAGCAATCATTTATTTTCGTACTGTTATTAAGAAATATATATCATGTTGTCCTAACCAAAACATATATCACAAATTATAAAATCCTATAAAATAATATGTGTTTGTTACACGATTTATATAATTCCATCCGTATCGTACAGTACACTGGTAAAAAAACTAGCAAACAACTAAAAAACAATGATTCTATTGGGCTTTTGATAAAAGGGGGGCACACTTGGAAAACGTTAAAGAAAGAAAGGTCTTTATTACAAATTTGCCCGTGATATATAAACTTTGCTATTAGGGTTTCCGCCTCCATTCACCCGCCTACAAGACCCCTGTTCTTCACCAGCCACACAGGTAAACACAATTATCCTTCACTTCATCCCTTAATCACTCAAACCCACCTCCACAATCCACATCCCATCATCTTACCTCAAAAAATCTACACAAAACAATTCAAATCTCAATCTTTCTCTTTGTTTTTTAACTTCTTACTAAACAGGTAATAACCTTCTGATTTAATACTACTGACAGGTAACATTCAATGGCACCAACAACAAAGGAGCCACATGTATGCAGAAACCCAGATTTAATCAGAGGTGTGGGCAAGTACTCAAGGTCTAAAATGTACCACAAAAGGGGTTTATGGGCCATTAAGGCCAAAATGGTGGTGCTTTTTCCTAAGCATGATAAGCAAGTTGTGGCTGCTGCTCCAGCTGAGAAGCCACCCAAGTTTTATCCAGCTGATGATGTCAAGAAAACCGCTTGTTAATAAGCGGAAAAGCCCCGGCCCACCAAGCTCAGGTTTTGTTTGGATTGGTTTTAGTATGGATGAGTGGTATTAGTGTAGAGGTGTACATGGGTTGGTTTGGGTTGGGTTTGGCCTAAATTTGTAATCGAGTGGTCGGTTAATGGGTAACCCGGTTAATTATTTTTGAAGGTTATAGTGGGCCGGTTAGCTATGAATTTGAGCCTTGCTAAAAATAGCTTAAACAATATAATTGGGCATTAGTTGGGCCTAGGGGTGCAAATTAGCCGAGCCACTCACAAGCTACTCAAGCTCGGATCAATAAAAAGCTCGAAACGAGTGGAGCCTTTTCGAGCTCGGGCAAATGAGGCTTGTTTAGTTATTGAGCCTGAGCTCGAGCCTTGTGTGTTTTTTAGTTGTGCCTATTTATAACTTATATGTATTAGTTTTCCTTTACCCAATCGAGCTCGTGCTGAGATCTGGCTCGTTTAAGGTACTACACATGCTTAAGCCAGCTTAGGCCCGTTTAAAGTTTTTCTTAAAATATCTAAAAACAATTAAAACCATATTTAAATTAATTACTAAAGAGTTAGCGAGGCCGAGCTCGAGCTTTAAAAAACAACTAAAGAGCTGAGGTCAAGCCCCTAGTAACTCAAAGAAAAGTCTGGCGAACTCGGGCTTGGCTCATTTACACCCCTAGACTTGGGCTAAAAGTTTGGGTTAGAATTTTTTTGATCATGGAATTAATTGTTATTACACATTTGTATATTTTTAGTATGTCACATAGCATTAAATGAAATAATGAATACATATAATCTATACTATTAAAAGAAATAGTGAAATGCATATAATCGGTTTGGTTTGGATTTGACAGTATGGAAACCTTGTTAACCATTACGGACCCACTACTATCGGTTTTCTAGAAAATCAATAAACTGACGTACCGGTTATAATGTATATGTTGTGTGTGTGTTTACTTGGTTTGTGTTGTATGTATGTTTTCAGAGCTAGCATTACTCCTGGAACCGTGCTGATTATTTTGGCTGGGAGGTTTAAGGGGAAAAGGGTTGTCTTCTTGAAGCAACTTGCATCTGGATTGCTTCTGGTTACTGGTAAAGTTCTTTTTTAGGCTGTTCAAATTATTAGGTTACATAGTTGTCAATAGCGCTCATAGTGCCCGATATGGCGTTTAGCTTTGGCGTATCACCACTTTCCCGCTAAATTGATTTAGTGACCTAATAGCAGGAAATAGCGCTACTTATTTTTATTTTTTTTTATTTTTTTCTGGGGATAAATATCTACAGAGATTGAAAATGGAGCTTTTTTAGGGTTTTTTGTTTCAAGATAGAGAAAGAACGCATTTGTTTTCCAGGTTGCTACTAAAAAGAGAGCTTTTTTAGGGTTTTTTGTTGCAGAATTGAAAATAAAACGTATTTTCTTTCATATATTACTGAAATATTGATAAAACATACATGTAAAATAATGCTAAAATTTTCTTTTAGTCTACCGCTAAACACGAAATAGTGCTCGCTATTTCATCGCTATCGCTATGTAGCGTATAGGTAGGCTGTCGCTATTGTCCGCTATTCGCTATTGACAACTATATTAGGTTATGAGATTTTATTGTTACTGTTCATGCTGTTTTATGTCTCCTTATTCTTTTGAAGTAAACACTTTTGTTGAAGACAACTTACCATCAAAATTTGATGAGTTTTTGAAGTGTAAAGATAATATTGGGACAGTGCTTCAATATGAGTTACAGTTTCAAATATCAATACATATATTATGTGTAAAAATCAGGAGATAATATTAGTATTGAAGTGGGCATGTAGCATGGTTGACCGTCAAAAAACATATTTTGAATTTAGTATGGTACTATACAAACTTTTTTAAGTTTTTATTTTAATATTGTAACATTGTTTAAGTTCATTGATGTATTCAAGTGGTGATTTTGTCTATACCAATGCCAATATTGGTTTTGTTCGTCTTATAAAGGTGGTTCTTGATTTCGTAGGTCCTTTTAAGATCAACGGTGTTCCTCTGAGGAGGGTGAACCAATCATACGTGATTGCCACATCAACCAAAGTTGTCATCTCAGGAGTAAATGTTGAGAAATTTGATGACAAATATTTTGGAAAGAAAGTTGAAAAGAAGAAGACTAAAGGAGAGGGCGAGTTTTTTGAAGCAGAGAAAGAGGTTGTTTTTATAATTTATTTTATTTTGTATAAATAACATGTTAAATATTGATCATACTCATGCTAATTTTTTATGTCGATGCTGCATAGGAAAAGAACGTGCTTCCACAGGACAAAAAGGATGACCAGAAATCGGTTGATGCAGCATTGATAAAATCCATTGAAGCCGTTCCTGATCTCAAAAGCTATTTGGGTGCACGATTTTCACTCAAAGCAGGCATGAAACCCCATGAGCTTGTCTTTTAGAACCAACTTTTGATTATGTTTATGCGCACTCTAGTTTAGAGGCTGCATTGTGTCGGTTTTTTTATGGTGATCAACACTGAAATACTCTTTTTTCTTAATTGTCGATCGCTACTGAATTTTGGAATCTTTGCGTTGGTTGCTAAATTATTGTATTCTGTCTATTGTGTTATGCGACCAGTTTATGTTTGTTCACGGTCTGGTTCAACTAGTTTTGATACAAAATTTAGGCTTATTGCTAACTCAGGTTTTGAGAAACGGCAAGTTAAATCAACTGGTTTAATCGGTTTAGCAGGTTTTAAAGTGTCGACTGAACCATTAAATCATCGTAAACCGAACTATGAAACTGACTAGCATGAATCCAAAACAAGTTGAATCAGCCGACTTGATTCTGGTTGTCGGTTTCTGCAGTTTACAAATACTCTGGTTAATGCTTTATTTATATTAATTGTTATAAGATTTGTTTGTTAATTTCCAGTTTTTGATTTTGTGTGGATTAGTCATGTGATGTCTGAACTAAAGAAAAACACTGATTTTATATATTTATTCAAACATTACATGGAAATTAAAACTGAAATATCAGAAAATCAACTGTTTCTTGCTTTTGCTTGATGATTTGAAGCAAGTTAGAGCAAGCTGTCTGCTTTCGCCGGTAACCTCTTAAAGAAGTTACTTGGGACCGAAAGGCAACTTGCTTCTGAACCGAGGGTGTCGCAACATGTACAGCCCGCTAACCAATGCAACCACCCGAAAAGGAGTCACATAAAGAACCACCGCGGAGCAAAGGCTAAAAGCAACAAACAGACTAGTGGCCCGAGGGTCTCGCCAGCTGAGCAACGAACCTAACTGCTCACCTTGTGTAGCCAAGTCTCCCACCACGGTCTGTATCCTCCCGGCTATGCTTCGAATCCGGTCATACCTCATACGGACTACGTCCGGTGCTCTTGATGTCGGGAAAGTGTCAAACTCTTCGTCTAGCTCATCAGGGTGCACCGCTTCGGCCCATGAGAGTTTTGGGTCCATATGAGGCGGGTGTCTGGCTCGGAACCTATAGTTCCAGAGCCCGATTAAGAACATGTAGAGACATGGGTCGGAAGTATGAGCTCGGGATACCATAATAATATCAAAAACAAGATATGAAGAAGAACCGTTGTGACCGGGTTCTTCCATTCTTTAACATTGTTGAACCACTTGCTAACCGAAAACAAACCCGAAAGCAACGACATGATCCTGAAAAAGTTGGCTTTGCTTCTTCTCATGCTCCACATATGAGAATCAACATCCAACATGTACTCAACCACCTCTTTTCTTAGAGGCGGTTCTGCTCGACCTAGCCGGACCGCCACTATGTTCATGGCTTGGTACCTTAAAGTGTCGACTTGGTTAACTGTTAGCGGGTTTAGATAATGCATCTTGGGCAATAGAGGGTGACCATAGAGGTACACCATGTTGGCTAGTGATAGCGTGGTGAACCGAACCGCAAGTTGGAGCTCACCCCTCTTCTTCACCCCGGACGGATGGAGCACGAGTAGCGGGTACGCGTGAGTGTATATACGATGAGTTTCTAGGGTAGATAACCGGATCCTCACCTTCCCGATTCTAGAATCTCGTTCTGTACCTGTCGGATACAAAACACAGTTTTAACAAATCTTTAAACAGGTCTTTGAATCATATTTTATCTGCGTAAAATAGATTAAAAAAAAACATTTAAAAGAACAGGTCCGCCCATTTTGCCACCTCTGCGCGTACCTGGTTTTTCGGCTCCCAAATGACAATTATCGAACACGCCGAGAGTGATGACCGTACACGGATCATACACTTCCCAAGTGTATTGTTCGTTCCATCTCGGGCTAAGTGTGTCGAGAATCGTCCGTGTACGGACCCACTTTTGTCCATACTTCGCCACGCAATAAGCATCGGTCGTCCCCCGCCCATCTTTCATTTTCATAGGAAGCAAACCGTGAGCGCCCAAAATCCCGACTTCAAGAATCCCGCACGGTTGCTTCCATAGTTGTTTAGCGGTCGGCCTTTGATCGCTTATATACAAAGTCGACTCGTCTAAAACATGATACCCCCCTTCTAAACAAACCCGAATGTGTATTCTGCTCGAAAACTTCATCTCACCAACCTGTCCCACTCCATACCTTTCGAGATTGAATCACCTGGAATGAACCGGTCGATGGTCAAGCCGCTTCTCGAACACGGTCAATGGAAGGTTCAACACCCCGAGAACCTCATCCCTTGAGGAGTGAACCCGGTCCTCAATGGTTAGAACCAAGTGCTCCTCGAATGGCTCGGCAACCACAAACATGAAATCTTCATGCCATACGGGGTTCATCGTCCTCGCGGAGCTTATCTTCGTTCGCAACATTTGGTTCCCGACTTCCACCTTCACCGAAACTTCGGGAACACGCGTTTTTTCATTCGGGATCACATCTTGAGCTTCTAAAACATTCACCCGAAGATACCAAAGCTTTGGCGATACATAAACTTTTGACCGAACGTTAAACACGCCTTCCCCGTGCGCAAACGATGCATCCAATGCCATGCCTCGGGGAACGCCTCGTCAGCTTGCGTTCCCATCCAAACCGCAAGCATTATCTCACTATGTCCCCTCCGGTCCTCCACCCGATACCACTGTGCCGCCAGTGGACTGTCTGGCGGCACACGTGTCGGGATCTCGTTTAAATCAAAAACTACTCTCCCGATATAGTCGTCTCGCCCAAACATTTCTTTATCTTTCAAATAAACTTCCAACGTCGACGACTGAATCCGATCCTTCGAAAACGCGAACACTTGGTTCCACTCTGGGCTCGTTTTCTTCTCGAAATGGCGCGTTCGGCCTCGGTAATTCCCGAGTTTAACTTCAACATACGGATCAACGCCTAGAGGAAGCTCCTTAGCCTTCACAACCCGAACGTAAAGATGATACGTTTGTTCAACAAGATCATACGTGCTCGTTAACCTCTCGCCTCCTAGGTGTGGGTTCGTGTGTTTTAGCTCGTAATCGTCTTGCCGAAGAGTGGGCACCGCACCCGGAATGGGGCCCGGTCCGCCCGGGACAGGTTCAAGGTTCATTTGACGGTTTCGTAACCGGATATTCATGTTGGTGTTTGGAAGTGTATGTTTGTGTTGTGAGTTAGTGTACGTACAAGGATTGGAAGTGTGGTGAATCATGAATGAGTGTTCGGTTTAAGAGCATGAACAACGGTCACATGTCGTCGTGATGTTTTTCTTTTTCTTAATTCTTTACTTGTGTGAGAAGCCACATGTCATGCATATATGTTGTACGATGATCCTTACTTGCATTGTAAGTAACTTTGAGTTGTCCAAAGAGATTCGGATGCATATATAGAAACTTGAGGTTAGATTGAAGAGAATCGAGGCAAGGCATAAACTTTCTAAACATAATATGTTTATCTGAAAATATGTCACACATAAAAATATACATAATATATAGTACGCAATGACGAAGCTGTGACAAAAATGTTAGGGTGGCCAGATTCAATACGTATAAAAATTTACATAAACCACTAAACCAGGGTAACGGGGCTCAAAATTTTTGGACGAAAACGAGTAAGTTTACACTGTGCATAAAAATTTTCAGATGAAAACGCGTAAATTTACACTGAAAAAAAAACGTTCACAATACAAGCTTTCCCCTTTAATAGCCCGTGCCACTTGACTTGTGATATTTACAAACAATATATAAACATCTTTTACAAGTAATTGTGTTATTATGATAACAAAAATAAAAAAACTTGAATCGTTCAATTTTTTCTTACCTTTATGTGTTTTAAATTTGTTTTTCTTACATACATACAGTAAGATTATGTACATAAAAAATCAAACAAATTCATTCATATAATTTTTAAATTTATACAGTTTACTTGTATATGCGTAGTAGATATAGCTTAGAGCATTCTCAGCCATTCTCTAAAGTTGTCAAACCTATATAATTTACGGTAAATTTTGAGAAAACCATCAAAATCACCTCTCGAATCCATTCCCTATTATATGGATGAGTTATGACAACTAAAGTAAAAACCTAAATATAGGGACTCACTTTTGATCTATACCGTATAATATATCAACTATCACCCAATCACTATATACTATATAACAAGACAAAAGAGAAAAAAATAATAAAAAAAGAATTTAAGGATATGAATAGGAAATAAAATGTGAAAGATTTTTGAAAAATCATAGATAAATTTATAGAATGGTGTTTTTTAACTAAATTATAGAGAAAAATATATGAAATGGGATGGGAATGCTCTTACACTTTGATCAATCTACGTATGTATAGGTAACAGACAATCAAACTGATTTGTTAATTCGTTTTTTAGTTTTTAAGTTTTAAGAAACAATAAAGATTAGGTTATCTTTTATTTTGAAATTAAACAAATAGAAGATTCATTTTGTTTGCATATATCTCTCTTATAATTCACTTTGGCTTTCATTTATAGTACTCTTATTTATGGGCAAAGTACAATTGTAGGACGTACTGATAATATGCTTTGCTTCATTGCTTATGTGCTTTTGATGACATTCTATTCTTTCTTAGACAGGAAATGAAGTTTTTGAAAGAAAGAAAGCAAAAGTAACAAACTCTAAAGGTGTTTATTACTCCGCATAATAATTAATTAAATATTAGTTTTAAATTCAAGTAAAAACCAAGTAATCACTTAGCGTCTTTTATATCATAGTCAATACAATATAAATATGTGTTTATGTGGTTCTCATTGTTTATTATTTAAAACTGACTTTGCAATGTGTCGAAGCACGAAACGAATCTTACCTGATCCATGACGATGTTTCCACGGATTTTCGAGATGAACGAACCACGTCTTGATCTTCTTCTTCTTCGGCTGCGCCTGCGACCTGCAATGCTGAGACCTGCAATGGTTCCGGGGGTGTGGAGGTGACTGCTAAGATATCCTGAGGATTTCTTGTTTACAGACACAAAAAGTGGTGGTGGCTCTTATTGAGCATGACCAATGATAAGGAGGTGGAGACCTCCTTATATAGAGTCTCATGGCCACCATCATGGTACCCTAATGGGCCTAGCCCAGTTAGGGTTACCTCCACAAAACCCCCTCGGCACAATAACATTGTATTAGTCCATGTAATGAAATAAGCCAAACATAATAGATTTAGGGTCGTAGAACCGGGTTTTAGTACCATACCCCTACAAGCCCCCCCAAGTCCAGTGTTGCTCCTGGGCGCGCAAGCGTCTTGGTGGAGCGCTGGACTTTATAAGGTGTGAGACGGTTTTTTCCCTTTTCTTTGGCCTTGTCTTTATTGTCTGAGTTTTGAGAGGTTTTCTTCATGATGGTGACATGTTGTAATAAAAGCCTGCGCGCGAGGCGATTTACGAGCTATAATAATAATGAAGCTCGCGCGTGAGGCGACTTACGAGCTATAATAATAATGGAGCTGGCGCGAGAAGCGATTTACGAGCTATAATAATAATTAAGCTGGCGCGAAAAGCGACTTACGAGCTAAAATAATAATAATGCCTGCGCGCGAGAGGCGTCTTACGAGCTAAAATAATAATAATGCCTGCGCGCGAGAGGCGTCTTACGAGCTGTAGCATAATAAAGCCTGCGCGTGAGGCGTCTTACGAGCTAAGAATAATAAAAGCCTGCGCGCGAGAGGCGTCTTATGAGCTTTGAGAATAATAATTGAGCTGGCGCGTGAGGCGACTTACGAGCTGTGAAAGTAATAAAGCTTGCGCGCGAGAGGCGTCTTATGAGCTTTGAAAATAATAATTGAGCTGGCGCGTGAGGCGACTTACGAGCTGTGAAAGTAATAAAGCTTGCGCGCGAGAGGCGTCTTATGAGCTATAAGAATAATAATTGAGCTGGCGCGTGAGGCGATTTACGAGCTGTGAAAGTAATAAAGCTTGCGCGCGAGAGGCGTCTTATTAGCTTTGAAAATAATAATTGAGCTGGCGCGTGAGGCGACTTACGAGCTAAGAATAATAAAGCCTGCGCGCGAGAGGCGTCTTACGAGCTGAGAATGATATAGCTTGCGCGTGAGGCGCCTTACGAGCTATGAGAATAGTAAAGCCTGCGCGCGAGAGGCGTCTTATGAGCTTTGAGAATAATAATTAAGCTGGCGCGTGAGACGGCTTACGAGCTATGAGTATAAAAGCTTGCGCGTGAGGCGACTTACGGGCTGTAAGAATAATAACAGCTTGCGCGCGAGGCGTCTTATGAGCTGTGTGAATAATAAAAGCCTGCGCGTGAGGCGACTTACGGGCTGTAAGAATAATAACAGCTTGCGCGCGAGGCCTCTTATGAGCTGTGTGAATAATAAAAGCCTGCGCGTGAGGCGACTTACGGGCTGTAAGAATAATAACAGCTTGCGCGCGAGGCGTCTTATGAGCTGTGTGAATAATAAAAGCCTGCGCGTGAGGCGACTTACGGGCTGTAAGAATAATAACAGCTTGCGCGCGAGGCGTCTTATGAGCTGTGTGAATAATAAAAGCCTGCGCGTGAGGCGACTTACGAGCTACTTTATGTCCCGCGCCACGTGCAGATGTTGCATGCGCGTGCGCGTAGACTTTGGTTTTGTGTTATGCGCCACGCGCAGATGTTGCGTGCGCGTGCGTGTAGACTGTGACATGTGTGAGCATGTGATGCGTAAGCATGTGTAATAGGCGTGAGCATATGTGATGCGTGAGCATATGGTATGAGGATTCCCAACCCTTAAGTTTGGCGCGTAGCCATATGGGATATTATGAGGATTCCAAAACCTTGAAGTTTGGCGCGTAGCCATATGGGATATTAGGAGGATTCCCAACCTTGGCGCGTAGCCATATGGGATATTATGAGGATTCCCAACCTTGAAGTTTGGCGCGTAGCCATATGGGATATTATGAGGATTCCCATCCTTGGCGCGTAGCCATATGAGATATTATGAGGATTCCCAACCTTGGCGCGTAGCCATATGGGATATTATGAGGATTCCCAACCTTGAAGTTTGGCGCGTAGCCATATGGGATATTAGGAGGATTCCCAACCTTGGCGCGTAGCCATATGGGATATTAGGAGGATTCCCAACCTTGCAGTTTGGCGCGTAGCCATATGGGATATTAGGAGGATTCCCAACCTTGAAGTTTGGCGCGTAGCCATATGGGATATTAGGAGGATTCCCAACCTTGAAGTTTGGCGCGTAGCCTGATGCGCGCATGCACGGCGATAGAGTGGTGACTCGCAAGTGCGCGTGCATGGCGGAGGTCTCTTGCGCAAAAACCCAGATGGTGGTTTCCGCGGCGGCACATGCACGGCTGCGGAGTGAGAACCCACGGGCGTGCGTACATGGCGGCGGAAGTCTGGTAATTTCCGGATCTGCAATTTAAGAGTCAGATCTGCAACTTTAGACCTAAAATCCAGGTCTGTAATCTAGACCTAGATCTGTAAATCAGATCTGGACAGATCTGAAGCCCGGAGCAGATTTAAAACCATCACATATTCGGAGATCTGATCATTCCAATCACGGATTTTCCTTCTTGCCCAGATCTGGAAGCCTCTTTTTAGATCTATGGATCTTTTTGAGCTTTAAATAGAACAAACTTTGAAGCCTTTTTCTGTAAACTTCCAGATCTGCGTTTTTCTTGGGAGAGATCTGACAGCCGAGATGAAGATCGGAGGGCAGTTCGTTGCCGTCCCACGGATGGCGCCAATGTCGAAGCACGAAACGAATCTTACCTGATCCATGACAATGTTTCCACGGATTTTCGAGATGAACGAACCACGTCTTGATCTTCTTCTTCTTCAGCTGCGCCTGCGACCTGCAATGGTTCCGGGGGTGTGGAGGTGACTGCTAAGATATCCTGAGGATTTCTTGTTTACAGACACAAAAAGTGGTGGTGGCTCTTATTGAGCATGACCAATGATAAGGAGGTGGAGACCTCCTTATATAGAGTCTCATGGCCACCATCATGGTACCCTAATGGGCCTAGCCCAGTTAGGGTTACCTCCACAAAACCCCCTCGGCCCAATAACATTGTATTAGTCCATGTAATGAAATAAGCCAAACATAATAGATTTAGGGTCGTAGAACCGGGTTTTAGTACCATACCCCTACACAATGCACGACTCTCCAAAATATGAGTATTGAATCGAGAGGATCCACATAAACACTTTATATATAATACTTTAACTGTGATAAATGGCGGAACCAAATGTTGGGTACCGCAGACAGGGGAACCTAGGAACAATTTTAGCGTTATCTAATATTCGATACCCATTTTCTATTGTAATATATAATTGACCTGATTCGCTACTCGTATTCTAAAGTGACCTTGATAAAGAAAATTCACGGGTTAACCACTGACTGAGATGATAAGATGATTATGTAACTGCATACCACTTTTTTTTTTTTTTACCTCTTATGCCATATCTCATCAGTGTATAAATAACTACATGGTTTTTGTATTAAATCACTAGTGGTTCTTTAAGTCCGGTCCTTCCCTTTCATAGGCGACTATCATGACTCATTATTCAAAGAATGGGTTAATTATTTGGATAAAAATTAATTGTTTGTGGGTGTCTATGGGTCATTGCAAGTAAGACAACATGTCAATTAAGGAATACTCAAACTAGACAACGTGTTAAAACATACAAACAATACAAAAGTTAACTTGAAATAATCCAAGTGGGTTAGCATCACCGATGACAATTGTTTGTCTCCACCACTACTTGTTCTCATAAGCCCGCTGTCATCGCGGCCTCCAATATCCTCACCTCCACCAGCACTGATGTTGACGCCCGCCACCAACGCCTCCGTCTCTAGCACCATTGACAACACTACCACCGTGCTCGCCAAAACCGCTGCTACCATTGTTACCACCACTAGCGGCCTCCACCACTGCCATCCTCGACACTACATCCACTAGCAGGTAAGCCTGTTTTGCTCCTCTTTTATATATTTCTAAAACAACTCATGTCAATCCACTTTTCTTTTCTGTTTTTTTCTTTTTCTTTTTATTTTTTTGGCTAGAACCCTTTTATCTAGAACCAAAATAATACTTTTTTAAGAGGACTCTACATTGAGTAGGCTCATTATGCTCGTATCGTATATTGATCTAAATTTTGAACTATTGAAACTTTGTATGTCGTATGAAAATATGGTTTAAACGGAGGCAAGAAGGCATACATCTTTATAAAACCGTTTTTCATAAAATCCATCCAATGATATATATATGAAGAAACTTGAAACTATAAAAACCAACCATAGTGTGTTTAAGTTGCGATAACCTTTGATGAGAAGCGGTTGTCGATGAATTCTCCACAAATATGTATCCACATTAAAGCTAGTGGCTCCAATAAAGTGCCACCCTCCCAAGAATATCAAGATCATTGATGGAAGAAGAAACTTCTAATGTTATTTTATGTTGTACTAATTTGAGTCCCCCATGTGTTACAGAATTTGTTTAGGTTTTTATTTTTAATTGTTTTGCTAATTTATATTTTGTAATAATTTGTTTTATTTTTTAACGTAGATTTGTTTTGATTTAATATGCGTATACTAGTTTGTTATGCTCATTATATTTATTAACGTTTGAGCCCTTTGAATTGAAATGTGCAAGTTTTTTAAATTTTGAACTAACGAACATAAACAAACACGAACATATTAAGTTTTTTAAACGAACAAACACGAACACAAATATTTGTCTTATGAAAAATGGGCGGTTGATATACGTGACGATGGTGGTTGATGCATGAGAGGGGATGCTGACGATGGTGGGTGGTAATCGGAGATTAACCGGTGATGGAGAGGATATACCGACAACGGAGAATATGTCGAAGGGGGAAATTAAATTAGGTTTTGATGACATGTAACAGCTTAGCTACCGTCGCGCCATAATATTGTCCGCTCTGGCCGGTACGTATCACGATCGCCTCACGGATTTGCTTTTGGTTGCCCAAGTGGAGACTTCTCAGGAGATCACCCATCTTGATACTACTCCCATTTAAGCACGCTTAACTGTGGAATTCTCCTCACATCCACTACCATTAAGCGCCCAAACACGTTATAAAGAAGATTTCATTCTCCTCCCCAACCGATGTGGGATGTCACAATGCACCCCCCTTATGGGTCCAGCGTCCTCGCGGGACCTGACACCACCGATCCGGCCCTGGCTTTGATACCATCTGTAACATCCCACATCCTAAGTATCCACCTCCTTATAAAGAAGGTTTCATTCTCCTCCCCAATCGATGTGGGATGTCACAATATGTAACAGCCCAGCTACCGCCGCACCATAATATTGTCCACTTTGGCCGGGACATACTACCATCGCCTCACGGATTTGCTTTTGGTTGCCCAGGTGAAGACTTCTTAGGAGGTCACCCATCCTGATATTACTTCCATAGGAGCACGATTAACTGTGGAGATCTCCTCTTATCCACTACCATTAAGGGCCCAAAACACGTTATGGTGGGGAAGGTATCCACTTCCTTATCAAGAAGGCTTTGTTCTCATCCCCAACCGATGTGGGATGTCACAATCCACCCCCCTTATGGGTCCAACGTCCTCGCGGAACCCGGCACCATCGGTCTGACCCTAGCTTTGATACCATCTGTAACAGCCCAGCTACCGCCGCATCATAATATTGTTTGCTTTGACTGGGAAGTACCATCATCGCCTCATGGATTTGCTTTTGGTTATCCAGATGAAGACTTCCTAGGAGGTCCACAAATCCTGATACTACTTCCACCTGAGCACGCTTATTGTGGAGTTCTCTTGTTATCCACTATCATTAAGCGCCCGAAACGCGTTATGATGGTGAAAGTATCCACCTCCTTATAAAGAAGGCTTCATTCTCCTCCCCAATGGATGTGGGATGTCACATGATAAATGGGTTCATAAATAAATAAGATGTTATAACCCGTTTAAGGGCTATTGGGGTTTGGTGAGACTCATGGCCTGCAAAAATTATTGTTTGATGATTAAGAGGTTATTTAATATATAAATGAGATGTTATAACCCGTTTAAGGGCTATCTGGGTTTGGTGAGACCCATGACCGTGAAAACTATTGTTTGATTATGAAATGTTTTCACAAATAAATGAGATGTTATAACCCGTTTAAAGACTATCTAGGTTTGGTGAGACTCATACCTGTGAATTCAGGTGAAACGTATGAGAAGACCCAAATCACAAATCAAACAATCTGGTTACTTGAAAGGGGGTGATGAACAACCAGAGAGTGACATATAATTTTTGAATAAGCATTTATCCCGATAGATAGATAGATATAAGTGATTTATAGTCAAGAACACCTTAGAGTGTTACCAAAGCCTTTATGGGTTAAAGGTTTGATAACTATCAACAAGTCTTAGCACTATCTTGCATGGTAACCCAAAACTGATTCTAGCATGTGTGTATGTATGGTTACCGGATTGGGAAGAGGATAGGATAGATGGATTACCAACTTTGATGCCATGTCAAGAATGAAATCCAAAAAAGGAGCAAACACTTTTTTGAAAGGCAAATTTCTTTTTACTTTTTAGAACTTTAACTTAAAACCATTGACTGTTTAAAAGACTTTTTCTTTACCACCTACTCACCAACCGCAAAACAAAAGGAGCCAATTAGAAGAGAAAGGTATGGACGATTTGGAGAGAAAGAGAGGGCATGGTGCAACTTCCATAACTACTAAAAGATTACAATACTGTACATACATCATGCTTTGCAATGCGTATGTTATTGTATCTTAACCAAATTAGTTCAACATCAACTAGATTCAGAATATCTAGTTCAATCTTAGTTATAAACTAACAATAATATTAATAATCTAGATTAGTTAGCAATTGCTAGTTAGATTAATGCATATATGATTAACCCTTAGTACGTCATATATTAATAGCTATAATGATATACTAGGATAATAACCCGTGCTACATACGGGTGGAAAACATATCAACAAGCAATATAAAATATAAACTACGCATTCAGTTAACACAAATATTTGACATAAGTTTTTTACCCTCAGATGTTACAAAAGATGTTAAACCATATCAATAACATAAAAAGAAAATACTTTATAAATAAACAATGCAATGAATAAGAAATAATATAACATAAATGAACCATTAGACCTGAAAAAAATAAAAAACACATATTAGTAAAAGATTTTGTAATATTAATTGAAAACTAAGCTTATAAATACATACCAGCTTTAAACTGTATCACATTAAGTTTCCGAAAATCTCTTTGTAAACAACTTTATTTAATTTTTTTAAAATGTTCCTAATTGTTCTAAAGAACGTTTTTTTCTTTTTTTCTTTTAGAGTGTTTTTTATAAATAATTTTCAGAGATATCTATATTTTATAGCATTTTTCATGTCATTTCTTAATAAATAAATAAATAAAACTTAAAAAACATTCGGTTTGATCACAATTCACCGGCTCTTCTTCTTTCCTCAAGAGTAAACTAAATCATTGACAAGGTGGTTATTAATTGGAATAAATAGATTTAATCTTGGAGTTAATTGCATTAATTTGAATAAATAGATTTAATTGTAGAATTAATTGAATTAAATTGGAATGCTTATTTTAATTTAGTAGATTAAAAATAATTATGAATATGTGGAAATTATTGATATGGAAATGTGACTACATGGAATTCTACGTGGATAGGCTAGAATAAGAACATGTGGAGATAATCATCTTGCTTTAATATATTAGTAAGATATAGATTGTTGGGCATATGATTTCAGCATGTACCCACCACCCCGACAATTGTCTAGCTTATTCTCCTCAAAATCATTTTATGCCAATCAATCCTAATCCGATTCATGTTTAGTTATGTTATGACTGTTTAGGTTTCTTCTTCGTTTATTAACAAGGCCGTAAATGACTTTTATATAACATCTTGATACGCAAAAACTTATATCTAACACAATTAATTGGAAAAATTCATACAACAAAGTATGGAGTTTCTTAATTACTCCATTTATATCGAATATACAATAGTTATGTATAACTATGCATACAATGAATCTCCACACATAAGACTAAAATATCATAGAATTCAAAGTAACATCAAGATTGTGGATCTTGTCAAGTTAATCTTACAAAAGAGCCGTTAAAACTTGCTCTTTTCTTTTTACTAACGACGAAGCCATCATTTACAAAATTAAGTTTGAACTTCATTAAAATTAAAGTTTAGGAAATAGTAGTTAAGTTTTACTAAATTTCAAATAAAACGATTGAAAGAAGAGTTTGGTTTTATGATGTCCGGGGAAAACAAAAATGAAGGCTAGAAATTGTGAGCTTAAAATGTTTCATTTTGGCTCTCATGCAAAAACGGAGGTGGTGACTTACGAATAGACCTAGTGATTTGTGGGTGAAAGTTATTAGTGCCGTTTATGGTAATTGGGCTGGTGTCCAGGATGGGTCAAACATTAGGTCGGGTAACAGAGTTTGGCATTGTTTATTAAATCAAGTTGGTTCCTTTATGATAAAGACATTATTCCTTGGAACATTCTAAAAGTTAGGTGATTCTTTATTATGCAACAAGTTTCATAGACTTTTATCGGTTGGAGTTCGATAACAAATGTTGTATTGCTTCCAAACGGGGAGTTGACAGGTGGATTTGGCCATGGAAGAGACAAATATGGGAGGAGCTGAAAAAGAGCAAGTAGATTTACTCTTAAGACTTGTCGAAGGTGGTGCTTAATAATAATAGAGATTCATGGATATGGGATTTTGAACTGGATACTTCGGATAATTCCTTTGTCGTGAAGCACATTGATTTTATTTATTTATCCAATAGGCATTTGGCCACCCAATTGAATCGGTTCATCTCGATAAAAGTTAACATATTGAGTTGGCGGATATCTTCTCATCGGCTTCATACTCACCTTAATCTGGTGGATCGGGGAATTGATATGCCGTCGGATTTCTATAAAGCAGAAGAGTCTATGGATCATTTATTTCGTTCTTGTAAGATTGCTTGAGTGTGTGGATCGCTATTACCAACTGGATCGATTTACTACCAATTCAAACATTCTTGATCTCGAGGATATTGAACTCGCTTGATTCGGCACTTGTATCGAGTAAGAAAAGAAAGCTCATTCTTGGTATTAGTATTACTGCTTAGTGGATGATTTGGAAGTTCTGAAACGATGTCATTTTTTCATGTGAGACAAGGAGAAAAGACCCTTTCGATAATGTTTGAAATTACTCGTCTTGGTGGTTTAATAGTAGATATGCTATATTCGAGTGGATTAAAAAGCCTCTTTGTTATGTAATTAACTCTTGTCTCTTTTCTAGCTTTTTGCTAGTTTTTATTTATAATGTGATTGTTAAAAAAACAAGTGAGTCTTTAGTTTGGATTACAGATTCCTCAAGTTTTTCTACAGTCGAAATGAAAATTAAACTGAATATAAATCGATCACAACCGAATCGAAACCAAATTTTAGTTCATTTAGATATTTTTTTATTTTAGTCGATTTGTAAATTGTAACAAAATGTTGAACACTCCAAATCAAAGTAGCTGAGAACATCTCTAATTGGACAAACTAATGTTTAAAACTTAACCGACAGTTTGAATCATAAAACTGGTCAAGTTCAATGAACCAACAAAATTGTTTTGCTGACTCACATATTTAAGTAACCAGTTAATCGAACGCGCTACATACATATCCTATCCCGCTTGGTAATCGTCATAGCGCGCGAATTTGGATATTAAAAAATAATTTAAAAAACAACAAAAAGAACATATTTTCATACCATTTTGGTTATATTACGTATATTTTTTCCTCATAATATAAAAGGTGCTTCCCATTGCGGAGTGCAGGGTACCGTCCCTTAGTTGTTTTTAATTTGTTTCATGATCTTTTTTTGTTTTATAAAAAAAATAAGAATTATTTAAGAGAAACTAGGTAAATTAAAGTAGTTATATATACAAGTACATAGTATAATATAATAATAGTTTTACTATTGCACTTCAAACTATAAATACTATATTATTTTATGACATACATCATCAATGATAGAAAGGATAATTTATTAAGGAGCATATCTAGTAGTTTAAGGTTCTTTTTTCTTTGTTTGTTAGTATTTTTTTTTCAACTATTTTGTAACCACTCAATTGTGTATCCAATTTGAAAGAAAAAAACATATATGAAATAACAAAACTTTCTGTCAAATTTTGACCGTTTTATCTTTTACAAAAGAGAACAAAATGGCAACTAATTATATTCATGTATCTTAAAAAGTTAAATATTATATTTGTTATCTCAACCTTTTCGTATATTTAGCTTATGAAACGAGATATATGAAATTAGATGGTAGTATACAGGAGTTGTTGAATGGCATCTAAAAAAAGTAAAATATATAATTGGTTTATCAAATCATATGAGCACATGTATGAAAAAACGCTCAGTAAAAATTTTGTTGAAAGTAGAAGTGGTTAATACAAATTTGTTCATAGAAAGTAGAAATGACAAAATTCAACACTAATATTGTCATAGTGTGACTAAACCAGTGGGAAACTAGTTAGTCATGGCATATGAATTCAAAAACTGTTTCCTGAAACATGACAATGGTGCTGAGTTGAAGGCTTAAGAATGGCATGAACCAACTGTAATTCATCTACACAATGGCTTGCATCATTACCTACACTAATCTATAGCTATATATACCCAACCAAATACCATCAGCTAGTTACTTTTAACACAACATATATCAGTTATAATATATTACAAGTGTTGATAAATCTCTTTATAGCAATGGAAAATAAATCAAAGACAACGGCGCAAATTGTGATGGCAGTGGTGGTGATGGGACTATTGGTTCAAGTAACCGTGGCACACCCGTGTGGTAGCACGTTTTTCTCGGCCCTGGTGCAACTTATACCTTGTCGTGCATCAGTTGCACCATTTAGCCCCATTCCACCTAATGAATCTTGTTGTAATGCAATCAAGGTTCTTGGTCAACCTTGTTTGTGTGTTCTGGTCAACGGTCCTCCAATTTCTGGTGTCGATCGAAGTATGGCCATGCAACTTCCTGAGAAATGCAGTGTCAACTTCGAACCATGTACCTAATCTATACATACATGATACATATACACTTATGTATATATAACCATTTTACAAATCTTGTTTGATGTTGCATTGTTGTGTATGTGGTTGCAGGTGAACTTGTGAAGAAGAAAGAGTGAGGGCCAAGCGAGCTCTGGCCGAAAATCCAAGGGAATAAACAAGTGTGTCTACTGCGTGTTGAAATTTAAGGCGTTTAGTTCTACATAGATCCTAGGTTTTCATGTTTTGTCATTTAATATTAGTTATATCTTTAATGTTCTTGCAATAGAACATTTCAAGGGTTAAATGTTATATCATCATAGAATCTAATGAAGCTTTCAAGTGTCTCGTGTTACAAACCGCCATTCTTCATCTCGTCTCGTTCACAAAATGGAAGAGAGAAATGAAAATGACATGTTGGCAAACTACAGGTTGGGCTTGCGTGGGCCCAGTCCAATTGGAGTCCTTAAGTTATATACTTTTACTGGCTCATTCTTACATGCATTTACATAAGGCGTAACGATTAACTCAACCATCAGAGCGTGTGTGATTCTGGGGGCCAGCCTCGGGTCACCTTCTAATTGGTTCTCTACATATTAAGGGCCTGACAACCAAGCAAGAGCCCGCTTGAAAATATATCACAAAAACTTCCTTACAAAGTTCTTGATCCACATTGGGTCAACCAAACATTGTATATAATCCTTAAATTCAAAGGACAGAATCATATCTAATTAACATAAACTAAATAATTTACATTTTACAAGAACATAACTGGCATACAACAATCAATTACTTGACGGTTTTCTATTGGTACCTGTCGATCATACGGTGGGGCCTGATTGTAATTGTTTGCTTGAACACTTACACCTTGCTCGTGCTTCGTTCAATTCCTAAAGTCAAAAAACAGGAAAATTCATGAGGTAAAAATATAAAAAACTATGTTGAAGATTCATGTGATTATAGATGTATATACCTGCAGTTCCTTTTGAAGGTTTTTGATGTACTCAACAGCCATATCTAGCATATCTGCTGTATTCGTTTGCTGCAAATTTTGTTACACAAAACTGTGAGTTTCATTACTCTGGGTGATGATAATCCAAATTTCTTTCTTTTCCAATTTATTTATTGTAATGGTTACAAATTATGTATATTGATGAATTTGGTTGGAGGTGGTAAAGTATGTTGTTTAACATGGATCAAACAAACTCCAAGCTTGAGTCGGTTTATCAACAATTACTAAGTCAACGCATTTTATGCAACCGGGTCAAGTATCCCCTCACAAATCGAGAGGTAATGAATGCCATTAATTGCATTTTAATATAAAATTTTGTATGTCTGCCATGGATTGTTTGATTATCTTCAAGAATCCAAGTCAAAACAACTTTTTACAACCTTAGAAACAAATTTAACAATATGGATTGTTTGATTATCTTGTTTTTAGTAATTCAAAACAAGATTTATCTTACTACATTTGAAGGCTGGGAAATTTTACCTTGTCAATATCAGGGAAAAGCTCTTGCAGCCTTTTGATTCTTTCACTGATTCGGGTTCTTCTTTCCTGAAATTAATGCCCAAACGATAACAAACTAGTATCAAATTTAATTGAAACCGAACATACAATTTGAAGATTAGATATTAAGATATTCATACCCTCTCTGCAATGCTTCGTGGGTGTGTGGCGAATCCTCTTTTTGCACGCGTTTTCCATGGAACCGTGGATTCTTGTTGAAAATGCAAATAATTATCAACATTAGCCATCTCGGAAGAAGTTTTTGGCAAGCTCATATGATGAACCAAATTAGGAGTATTGGTTCCAGTCTCTCCATTCTACAAACAAGTTCACATTTATCAAAAACACAATACAATTACATAATTAAAAAAAGTAATGCAGATAAGAAAGAAGCATTACTAAATCAAGATGGTACATTTGTACCTGTAGTATCTTTAAAGCACCATCCCTGCTTCTTTTCATGCTCCCAAATGAAGATTCTTGCAATTCATTCTCGTTTTCAGATATTTGCGGCAAGAATCTCGATGAAGAAGAAGATGGTCCTAGTGAGAAACTTATATGGTTATTCGATGTCCCTAATGTACTCGATGAACTGCCTGTTTTGATGCTGGTAAAACCTGAGTTTCAAGATCAAGATCAAAATCAAAATCAATCAATCAATCAATCATACCCAGTAAAATCCCACCGACAGCAGAGCTATAGGTAGGGTCTGGGGAGGGTGGGATGTAGGCACACCGTACCTCTATCCAAAGGAATAAAGAGGTGGCTTCCAGAGAGACCCTCGGCTATCAAAATCAAAATCAATTTACTTCAAAACAAATGAATTAAACACGATAAATCATAACATTTTTGGTCTGTTAATCATCAGTAGCTATGGATATTCAACTTTCTAGAAATATCTAGTTCTGTTTGACTTTTAGTAACCATTTGATACTGAAAAGAATTGCCATTTGCTGATAAATTGAGATCAGTGAAGGCAAAAGCATAAAGTCAACTGCTAATACATGTCAGTTGATATTATGATATTATCATATAACTGTTAATATTGTGAATAATAACTTTGAAGCTAATAAATCAAAGCACAAGTTGAAATAAATTAAAGTTATTATTCACCATTTTCAACGGTCAACGCCGATAGGAATCCAGCTGGCGTACTATTCTGCCTACCAAGATTCGAAACCCTAGCTCCAAACGACGACGTACCGTCCAAATTACTCTGATTCGTAAAACCGTAACCACCGTCACCGTTCAACGGCGGCAAATTCGGCACTCGCCGTCCTCCGCCCATCGCCGCCGTGGATGGCGGCGCTAGATCCTTCCGTTCCTGCAAAAACTCACGCACATCGGCGCCTTCCGACGACGGCGTAAAGTCATCGGCGCCGCCGTTGTCGGTTAGTAAGTTCGAGAAGAACGAGCTAGGAGTTGACCGATAGCGTAACAACGAGCTACGATTATTATCATCATTAACATCATCATCATCTGGTTGGTTTTGATACGGATCTAAGGAAATCAGCTGCTTGATCTTGGCAAACTCTCCGTCAGCCGGATGCTTGAAGGTGGATGAATAGAGAAGCGAGTTCATATCTCGAGAAATCGCATCGGAGGAGCCGTTAACGCCATACATACTCGGAACCTAGAAGAAGAGTTAAGACTAATTGTATTGAAGAAGCTTGTGAGTTGTGACGGTGGATGATGGATAATAATAATAATAATAATAATAATATTTGGTTTGAAGAAGGAATCAGGCAAGGGATGAGGGAGATGATGAATCTCAGCGGTGGACGTAAATAGAAAGTTGCGGCATTTGCTTTTTTTAGTGAAACAATTCGCTGGTTTTCTTGTAAAATTTATGTACGTTTATGCCTCTTTTGGAAACCTACTTTTTTTAAAAGCAAATGCTATTTCAAGATATGACTCTGATAAACTGGTTGCTTTTTGTCAATTGTATTTGTAGAAATCTATATTGGGTTGGGTTATTATATTTATATAAATAAATTTTTATGGATATGGTATTAAATGCGAATATAGTTATCAGATATTTGAATATCGGGTTGTGTATCTACTAATTCTTGGATTTGGAGAGATCACTTTCTTGGGTGACGCTGATAAGTGAAAACGTGGTTGATCTCTCGGTTCTATGTTTGGTTTGTGGTGGCGACTATGTTGAATCATATTGACTGGTCATCTTTTTGTTTCTTCTAAACTTGCATGAGCAATCTGGCGATTGATCTTGTTGTCGTGTAACATTTCATTTGTGACATTTTCGTCTTGGCATTCGAGCTGTGTTGGAGATGCATGAGTACACTGGATTTTCTAAAAGGAAGCCAAACACTTTTCACGCTATATGTTTTATATCGATATGGTGTATGTAGAAGTCAATTAATGTGTTGGTGTTTAACGAGACACTGATTCAACAAAGAGAAGTTGGTGGAAGAAATAAAAGTGCTCGGCGTTTTTTGGGTGAAGAATAGATTGGCATTGTTATCGTTAACTTGGGAGAATTTTCGGTGTTTTAGATTGTGATGCTTGCTTTTATTCGAGGTGTTTTCTTGTAATTTTGGTGGACGTTATTTGTGGTGGTGCTGGCCAGTTTCTTGCTGGGTTGGGTTTGCTTAATAAAATTCCCTTTGTTGGTTATCCAAAAAACGTTTTCCGTGTAGCACACTTAAGTCACATTTAATTAGACACTAAAAATCATGTTCTACGTGATTTATTAAATGCATATGTGATTTTCACTCGCATAAAGCCGGTGAATGTATGCTCAGGGGTCAAGGTTCAATATATGCACAAGTTGCACTAGTGTGTACCTTTTTCTTCGCATAAAGTTTAATATTTAAGGTATGATTTTAGACAAAGATTATCATTATATAATAACTTGTTTCAAAAATACATAGAGAGAACAATTTGTATCTTTTGTTGTTATGGAGTGTGTTGATTTAAACATATAGAACCGTAACTTTGTTGTTATGAATGTTGGAAAGTGCTCAACATGGACCGGATGAGAAACATATGTTGCAATGCCTTCAACAGTTTCAAAGGTTGACTCAAACACATGAGTGAATCCTTGATTCATATTCTCAATGCTCACATCTTTTCCCCTGTCACCAAAATTTTCAAGATTTTGACCAAATTTAGAAGCCTGTTGACCAAGAAATTACTTCTAATTTAACAAACCGGAGATGATCGAAAGGAGTGTCAAGCAGTGTTTTCATAACTTGACAGGTTAGGTTGGTTAGACCGGCCGGACCAGGGCTGCCTACACAACTGGCGTGATTGAGTAATCTTGAACCGCCTTCGTTTAGGCCAGCTAGTTATAGTACTAACCGGCACCGGATTAAAAGAAAAAAATATTCAAAATATACTCCTTTACCATATAAGTTTCATATTTTGTTGATATTGTAAAACCACACTAAAAAGATAAAAGTAGTTTTATATTTTGTTTTAAATTAGTTATATATGTAATATATTTAAAATTTAAGCTATCCATGACCATGGCCCCATCAATTTTCTTGTCCCACTAGTGGATGAATAAGGCGAATCATAGGGGTGTAAACAAGCTGAGCGAAGCCGAGCTGGCCTAAGCACGAGCTCGAGCTAGGCATGTGAGTAAATTTTCAAACTCGACGTTGGCTCGTTTATTATTATTTATTAATTTATTTATAATTATAATTTTTATTATAAAATAATATATACAGTGTTCATTATTTTTATAATAAATATAATTAGCTCATTTAGACTAGAAAGTCTACTCGAAGTCAATAAGTTAAGTTCAAGCTTGTTTAGTAAACGAGCATCTTTTTAAGCTTGATTTCAGACTCGTTTATGCTTGGCTCAATTCAAGTTTTAGCGAGCTAATCTCTAGTAGCTCATGAGCTGCTTGACTCGTTTAGTTGTTCGATATGAAAACTTTGGTATCTTATATCTTTAAAACAAGTAACTCTAATTTCCTTCCATTATTTGTGTTTTATTTATTTATTTTTTTTTTTGGGAAAACCTAAGGAATGTATCTCATCTCGTGTAGCTAAGCAAGCCTATGTAAAAATAAATATATGTATTTCAGTATTTATATATGGCCATCATTATCATTTATATAATAATAGATCAAAATAAATAATTAAATTATACCTTATTATTATATTAGTTACGTAATTGTTGATGAACCATATTACACTTACTTGCTAATCAAAGATTTCCCCTCGGGTGCATATAAATATATGGAGAGAACACACATCAAATTTGCGTGCCTCTCTCTCTCTGATATTTCTGGTTTTCTCAAGAACCTAATCCCCGTCGTTAACATACATCCTAAAGGGGAACTCGACCAAGCACACAATCATGTTGTCTGGATCACCTTCATCGGTCATGGCTACTCTCTCTCTCTCCTATAACAAATATATTTTAGTTATAGGTTTATCATATTATTCATATTTTGTATTACTAACGTCATATCAACAGCCTAATGAAAATTGAGTATATCCATGTTCTATACTTGTATTGTCAATTTCAAACAGATCGATTTGTGCACAAGATTCAAAGTGGAAATCCGATCGAAACTTACACATTTCTGGAAGCAAAAGCTAAAACCCTATGATGATATTTTAGTACCAAATTAAAGTAAAGTCAAATTGATTTGATTTATGTAAAAAAAAAAGGGAGTTTGGATAGTGAATGTTAGTTACCATTTGAGAGACTTCATAGGTTCAATCTGATTGGCATAGCCTTTGATGAGATCGTCGATCTGTTGTTGCGAGGTTCCATACTTAAAATTGGCTAGAAGTATGTGCTTCACCTCTCCCATGACTCACCCTCCGCTACTACCGTCAAATGACATATTGTTGAATGTGTATATATATACATACACACAAAAAGATGGATGAGGATGGTGCGTTGGTTTGGAATCAAATTTTAATAAAAGTATTAGTTGGCTCAAATTTTCATGTTGTTTATTGGTTTCACGAATAATAAGTGTTTTAAATTTAAGGTTGATTCGTTTTTATTTATTAGTTTTTATTGGTTTCAAGTATCCTATTTTGGTCGATTCTGATTCCAACTTTTATTTTTGCTGGTAACTGTCTTAACTTTCACTTTTGTTTCTTCCATCAATTCATGACTAACTGAGTAGTAACTCCGTTAACTCCTTTCTGAGATGTCCATCATAATTGTCAAAAAACTTTGACATGACAACCTACGTGAAGATTAAGTCTTGTGTATGTTCTTTATACTTAACTCATTGCTCCTCCATATAATTACAGCCTATATTTTAGATTTTTCAAACCTTAACATTAAACTGAACTCCGTTAACACCTAATTGCATCAATAATCCATGATATATAGTAACTTATTCATTCCTCTAACTCTTACTGTGGTAAAGCATATCAACATTAGGCTTGTGATCCAAAGAATGAAACAGAATCAATAAAATTCGTAAACTAGGGCGATGTATTGTATACCAGAATCAGAGAAGATTGAAGTTGAAATCCGTAAAGATTAGCTACCTAAAATCGAATTAATCATGCTAGGGTTTATTATTGACTGATAGCGGCGTTGGATACCGGAACCCCCATGAACAACGGCAAAAGGATGCAATTAACGCCACAAATCCGATGGTGGTACAAAGAAAGAAATTTGGGTTTATACCAGGTAAATTGACAAAGCATGAAGGAGAAATGAGTTAAGTATAAAGAACATACAAAGACTTAATCTTCTCGTAGGCTTGCCATGTCATAGCTTTTTGACAACTAGGATGGACATGCCAACAAGGAGTTAATGGAGTTACTACTCGGTTAGTCGCGTACTGATGGAATAAACGAAGGTGAAAGTTGGGGCCATTGTCAGCCAAAATGAAAGTTAGAACGACTTCGACCAAAATGAGATAGTTGGGATTAATAAAAACCAATAATCCTAAATTTAATGATTTAGGCAGGTTTAATATGTATGAAACTAGTTTATAACTTAGTGGTTATGTATCTAGGATATTTAGTTTGATGGTATTTTAATGTGTTAAAGTGATACTCTTTTACAAAGGTTGAAGATTTAAACCTCGTTGTGAATTGTAAAGTAAAATTAGGAATTAATTAAATGGGTGTTTCATTTATTGTTATAAAAAAAGAAAAACTAAGTGGCTATGTGTTTTAAGTTTAACAACACACAAAAAATTTATTTTTATTTCTGCTTATTAGTTCGTACGTTAGGACTTAGGATGCTTATTAGTATAAGAAGAATTTCATATATCTCTTTACAAACTTAAATAATAACATATATTCCAAACTCAAATTTGAAATATCAAATATGACCAACTTAAATAAATTTATGATCATTTACCCTTGTCAAAATTTTAATTTCTTTTAGCCTGTTTTAACTTTTATCCAAGATACCATAAAGGCATAAAGTTTCTCTGCACCCATGGGCCATGAGTCCATGACCCAACCAGAAACTAATGGATCCTACAGTTTTTTCTTTTTTATTTTTTGTTTTTAAACTTATAAGGACGGATTTATGTTTTTATTTTATTATTATTTATATAATCAATATTACGTAATAAGTATATGTAACACATTTTTAACTTTATGTATATTAGTTTTAGGTGTAAACAAACCGATTTGAGCGGAGTTCAAGCTCCTCTAGGCTTGAGCTTGGCTTGTTTTGACTTATGAGAGCTCTGGTTCGACTAGTTCTAAGCTATTTATCTAAAGTTTGAGTTTGACTTATTTAATATTTATTATTTAATTTACATATGTTTTTGATTAATTATTATATATTTTGAGAGAAATTTTAAACAAGCCTAAACTTGTGTAGTATCTTAGACGAAGCAAAACCTGGTTTAAAATTAATACATAGACGTTAAAAATAGGCTAGACGAGCTTTATTTGAGTTTATATAAAGTGAATACGTTTTTTTAATCCGTAACCTAAGAAATTGAGGTCGTAACTCGTAATGTGATCCCCGCCTCCCACCTTCTTTTACGCTCACAAAAAATCAAATCAAACCAAAGCGGATCATTCATATTCATTTAGCATGCTCATTTCAATCAATTAGCAGCTAATCAACTATCCAAATCTCAGTAAGTTACGTATTCCGTTAGTCAACTCAATTATCCGTTGTTCACTGAACTAAATATCCTGTTTCGTAATTTGATATATCATAGTGATTAGATTCGATCAAATTGATTTAAAATCCTGTAATCTGTTCGTTTTTGTTGACAATCGGATGGTTGCTTAATGAATGATGATGCTATTAGCTTGCATTGCAATTTGTTAATGTTATGATTTCGTTTATTGATCGTTTTTGTTTTCGGTTTGAATCGAATCACCATTGTTAGGTTTTGAATTTGAATGTAATTAGCATTAATTGATTGATTTAGTGGTTAATTGTAAGTATGCGTTCATATCATATCACCTGAAGCAGTAATTAATGATGAATTGGAATTTAAAGACTAGTGTTTATATAGCATCTATATTCTATCTATATCACTTGAGGCAGTTGTTTTGTAGATTGGATTTTAACGATGGCGGACGGTCACTCGTTTAATGATATATCACTTGGAGGTCGTGGTGGTACCGTAAGTTTTCTCATCGCCACAAGTATAACTGAAAGTTATTTTTTAAAGGATTTCAGATTCAGTTTAATGATACGATATATTGAAGCGAAAATATGCCTCATTTTACTACTTTTGTGTAATGTAGAATCCAGGTCAGCTTAAAGTGCATTCGGGCGGTGTATTGTGGAAGAAACAAGGTGGCGGGAAGGCTGTTGAAGTGGATAAATCTGATATTTTGGGACTTACATGGATGAAAGTTCCTAGAACGAATCAGCTTGCTGTCAGAACTAAGGATGGTCTTAAGTACAAGTTCACTGGTTTCCGTGATCAGGTTGCTTTCAATGGTTGTTTATGTGTTTATTGATTATTATGTACGATACGTTTTGTATGTTATTCATTTGGTTTATCCATAGCGAAACTTGATGTTTGTGGCCGTGAGAGATGATGTGAAACAAAACAATAGCAGTTTGGATTAATATGAGAGCACTAGAGACATTTAGAAAACTAAATAGGGCTTCAGATTTGGTTTGTTTTGTTTTGATTAATGTATAATTTAATGCATGAGTGATAGAATAATATCTCTCTCTTATTGGCTTTGTTTTTTAAGAATCGCATACGTATACATATAGAAGCATATCTTAACTTCATTTTAGATTTTTTTTAATTGTTGACATACAACAGAGTAGTTCGTGTGAAACCTATAAAATTTTTTGCATGCATTAGCATTTTACAAAGGCACTTGGATATAAAGATACTTTGCTTTAAATATTTTTTTTTTGAGTTTGCCATCAATGTATGATTTCTTATCTTAATCATGAACTTTATAATTTTAATTTCTATATATCACTATACTTGCTTGATTATGATTCAGCTGTTTAGAACCAAGCATAAAGTTGACCTTTTATGAAAGAGGTACATCAATACATGTTTATCTAAAATATTTGGAAAATATTTTTGCGATTGGTTTGCTTTTTGATCGCTTATATTCATAACACTTGTTAATTAAGCTCATTAACTTTACCGCAGGATGTCATTAGCCTGACCAACTTTTTCCAGAACACTTGTGGGTTAACAACAGAAGAAAAACAGCTTTCTGTTAGTGGGAAAAACTGGGGAGAAGTTGATTTAAATGGTCAATCCCCTTAATCTGTTTTGTTTTCTATTAGCCACTTAGCTTAAATCTCCAAAAAACATGCCTTTTAGTAGTTATATTGAGATGTATAACAACAAACATTTTATCTAAAAGCTGAGTATTTTACTTTCTGAAAACTTTCAGGCAATATGCTCTCTTTTAATGTTGGTCAAAAACAAGCATTTGAAGTCTCCTTAGCTGATGTGTCACAGACACAGCTTCAAGGAAAGACTGATGTCATACTGGAATTCCATGTGGACGACACAACTGGCGCAAACGAGGTTGTTATCTGTTATTTAATTTTATTTCAGATTATTTATGTCACATGGATGTTGCTTTTGATTTTAGTATTTTTTTTGTAATTTAATGCAGAAAGATTCATTGATGGAGATAAGTTTCCACATACCCACTAACAACACACAGTTTGTTGGTGATGAAAACCGCCCACCTGCGCAGGTTAGATTGTTTAGATTTAGTTTTTATTGCTTTGTTCTACAGGTGGCATCTCATACTTGTTTTCAGGTATTTCGTGAGAAAATAATGTCTATGGCGGATGTCGGTGCTGGTGGTGAGGAGGCGGTTGTCACGTTTGAGGGCATTGCTATTCTCACTCCAAGGTGGGTTTTTAGCATGATTGTTAACGTGTATTCTTTTTACGTGTTGGGTTAAACGTTTTTTGTCCACATCATTTGTATGCATATTGACAACTAGTTGGAGTTTCCATCTGCGATGTGATGGGAATTTTGCACATGTACATCTGCAATTCGACCTAACAGAGCACGTGCGAAAGTCACTTCACTTACGATGTCAAAATTACTTAATTTTGAATACAACTATGTTTTTAATAAAATTTATATCGAAATGTTGGGGGAAAAAATTAAACATTGCTGTGTATTTAGAATTTGTTAAAAAAATATTGAAGAAAAGTTATTAGAGAAAAACAAAGTTAAATGATGAATGAAATGTTATTAAAAATAATTAAATGGGTTAAAAATGTATATTTCTCATAGTGTAAGGGGTGAAATTGAAACTTAAAGAAAGGTGGCAAAATGTGATTGGCCAAGTCACTAGTCATGGTTTGTAAATTGTTATATATTTAATTAGTGCCAAATATGATTACAAAAACTAATTTTGTTTTATGAATAGTCTAAATATTCAAATAATATATATTGGGAAGCTTTAAACATTGAAGCAAACTTTGGGCGGCTTTTGGCCCGTTCAACCCGTTTCCTGTTTCAGTGTTTTTTGTTTGTATCCGTTTGACTCAAATCAAGCATTCAAAAGTAAAATGGTCGAATTTACATCTTCTAATTGATGTAATTTCTGGTGGTTTAAAAATTTGAATTTATGTAATGCCTTTTTTTATTGCAGGGGTCGTTACAATGTTGAACTTCATCTATCCTTTTTGAGGCTGCAAGGCCAAGCAAATGACTTCAAAATTCAGTTCAGCAGTGTAGTTCGTGTGTTTGTACTACCTAAGGTTTATATATTGCTCTCTTTTGTTTATTACAGATAAATGTTTTCTGAATACTCTACTTCATGTTTTTCGTGTTGTAATGCAGTCAAATCAACCACATACATTTGTTGTTGTTACACTCGATCCACCTATCCGTAAAGGTCAAACTATGTATCCACATATAGTGTTGCAGGTATGTTGCTAATTGCTCCTGGTAATTAATTAGTTAATTTGTTAAATAATTTTGTTTATTGTGTTTTTTGCGTGTCATAGTTTGAAACAGATTATGTGGTGGAAAGCACCTTGACAATGAATGAAGATCTATTTGCTACCAAATACAAGGACAAGTTAGAACCGACTTATAAGGTAGTTTTCATTTAAATAAGTCATATATTTGTTTGCTGTGATTAGAATTAAAAGTGGCAGTTTTGACCTGTTCCCTTGTAAACGGTTAATTCGGGTTATGTTTTATTACTAATGGGTCAAAAGAAAACAGGATTTAAGTCGCTTAATTAAAGAAATATGGCTCAGATGGGTCAAAAGTAAACCTCTAAGCTAGCCAAACGAACACAAACAGTTAAACGATGGTCGAATGGAGTTTTCTTGTTCTTGTTCGTTCATTAAGAAAATGAATGCGTTCATGTTCTTTCGTTATAGTAGAAATGAACGGTTCATGAACACAAACGGACATAAACGAAAAAAATATGACTGAACATTGATGAGCGTATAAAAACGAACATAATTGAGTAAACGCCAATTAAAAGTAAATATGAATATCAATCTGTTGGGCCTAAAAATTTAATAAGACCAGACTAAATTGTCATGGGTGATATATTTAATATCATAAAACTAGACTAAATTGTAATTGACCTAACATTTAAATGAATACATAAATGAACAAACGTAAACTAGTGAATATAAACGAACATTAACAAATGAACATAAACGAACATTCACAAACATATATGAGCGAACAAGACTTGTATTGTGTTCATTCATTATGAAATTAATGATCACAAATGAACTTCCCCCGGCCTAGTCATAAGAATTGAAAGCCATCCGCAGTGTATTCAAATCTACAAGATAAAGCCTTTTTATAATCATGTTTACTTCCAGTCCAAACTGACCCGTTTTGGCCAACGACTCAAGCCCGCTTTGACTTCCTACCAAACCCATTTGACTTTTTACCAAACCCATTTGTCTCGCCATCTAGCCACCTTATATGAGGCTATGAGCTTTTACACCAACTTTTATTTACTTTTTGATAGTATTAAAATTTAAACTTAACAGGGACTGATTCATGAAGTGTTCACAATGGTGTTGAGAGGCTTATCTGGCACCAAACTCACAAGACCCGGAAAGTTCCGTAGTTGTCAAGACGGTTATGCTGTAAAATCATCCTTAAAAGCTGAAGACGGTGTTCTTTATCCACTGGAAAAAAGCTTTTTCTTTTTACCAAAACCACCTACTCTTATTCTATATGATGAGGTTTTAGTTCTCAGTTTATTTACATTAAAATGATTTGTAAGTTGACCAAGTTGACTCATGTTGACTTTTACTTTAGATTGATTATGTGGAATTTGAAAGGCACGCTGCGGGAGGATCAAACATGCATTACTTTGATCTTCTAATCAGACTAAAGACCGAGCAAGAACATCTTTTCAGGAACATTCAGAGAAATGAATATCATAATCTCTTTGAGTTTGTCAAGTTAGTATATTAATATTATATACTTGTTTTGAAAGTGATTAGATTGAGAAAAGCGTCAGTGAGCTCATTATTTTAATGTGCAGTTCAAAGGGTCTTAAAATTATGAATCTTGGTGGTGCTAAAACAACAGACGGTGTTGCAGCTGTGCTACAAGATGAAGATGATGATAATGTTGACCCGCATTTAGAGCGGATAAAGAACGAAGCTGGTGGTGATGATAGTGATGAGGAGGTTAAATTGTCTATCTTAATTTTCTCGTTTATTTTTATTCTTATTAGATGTGGTAAGATGGTCGGTTAGGTTGAGCCAAAAACACTTTAGTTCAAAAGATTTTAACAAATAGCGGTATTTTGGTCATTTCATGAAAACTAACAGAAACAATCTAACAGAGTTAGCTTTAGGGACGGAAAGTGTTAAAAAATGAAACCATAGTGACTCAAAGAGTTAAGGGTTTCAGTTTTGGACTGAACTATTTAAAATGGTCAAACCATGGACTAAAATGGAACTTTTTTTTTTTTTAAATCACTAATGTGTATTTAGATTAAAAAACATCACTACAATGGTTTTAATTTTGAAACGAACAGTAGAATAGTTATCTGAATCTTTGAATAAAGACCATTTGAGAGGTTGTAGGCATTAAACTTGTTTGATCAATTATTGTTTTAGCTAAAAAATGTTAATTGACCCGTTTGAGACAAGTGTAACTGACCCATTTATAAGCAAACGGGTAAAAACTGAGCATTTATTTATTCTCTTAAAACTTGTTTACATATTTAGGACGAGGATTTTGTCGCTGACAAGGATGATGGAGGGTCACCAACCGATGATTCAGGGGGAGATGATTCTGATGGTAGTTTGAGTGAAGGTGACAAGGAGGTGAGTAGCCGGGTTTTGTTATAACTTCATATTATTATTATTTTGTAAAATTTTCAATATTTTGTATATTAGAAACCTGTGAAAAGGGAACCAAAGAAAGAACCTAGTACTTCTAAGGCTGTTTCAAGTAAAAAGAGAGCTAAAAGCGGTGAAGACGATGCATCAAAGAAGAGAAAGCCCAAGAAGAAAAAGGACCCGAATGCACCTAAGAGAGCTATGAGTGGTTTTATGTTCTTCTCACAGCTTGAAAGAGAGGTTGGTATTTATATACGTATATGCTATGCGTGTGTGTGTGTATACATGTATCATGAATCTCACTTATTCTGTGTTCCATCTTCAGAATGTGAAGAAGGATAACCCTGGTATTGCATTTCAAGAAATTGGGAGGGTTCTCGGTGAACGCTGGAACAAGTTAACAGGTTTTGTAACTCTTCACACTTAATTTGAAAGCATCAATTATTTATCAGAAAATAGGAAATGAATGCGATAATTTTTTTAAAAGTTTAATTTGTTATGTTTTGTAGCTGAAGAGAAAGAACCATATGAAGCCAGGGCTCAAGCCGACAAGAAGCGTTACCAAAATGAAATTAGCAGCTACAAACCAAAGCCCGCAAATTCAGGCAACGCATCCGATTCTCCCTAAACTCATAAACGTTTCTTAAAACTGTTTCAGTTTCGGGTTTTCCCAGTTTTGTAATAATAAACATCTTATTTATAGAAAACCACAACCAAAAAGGTGAGAATTCAACAATTCAGAGTCTAAAATCATGCAAGTGTTAAAACTAACAAACTAAAATATATTAAGAGTACCATGAAAACCGGAAATCCCATGAGTCGGTTTTCGAGTCATACGCGTAGACACCATCGATAGTAAACATCCACCGACAATCCGAGCCACAACCATAATGATCTTTCATGTACTCGTATGCACCAAAATCAATTCTCCGCATCACATCACACCACCTCGCGTTACAATGAAACAAAGTTGTTTTTGAAAAGTTTGGCTTGAACTTCCACTCCATCGATTGACCGTAAGATAAAACGTGTTGCCCCAAATCATCGTCTGACGATTGACAAGTAATATTCATATCGTCCTTGTATCCGATCATGTTCGTGATTTGGACTCTAACTTTGCCGCGTGCTACATGAATTAGTGTGGTGATTAGGAGTAGTTGTAGCATCCTTGTCATTGCTGCAGCCATTGAACCAGTTATGTTGTCTGCCTTGGTGTGGGTTAGTTAACATGGATGATATATAGAAATATCAAATATAAGCTATCATGCCTCTATTAATGGTAATTTAATAAAATGTTCTCGTTATCATTTTCCTATTAATTTCTACCATTATTGGTTTTAATGTCTGCCTAAAGGGAATTTGGATAGTCCATAAGTATTTAATCGTTAGTCCTTTCGAAAAAAGAAAAGGTCTTTAATCTTTAGTGATGGTTTATCACACATTCATTACAGAAAGTAAAACCATGTCGCATTCTAAATCTGTCCGAAGGATATAAAGTATAAACTATATTTTCCCCAAGTCAAATAAATAAAACTTTAAAAACTATTCAGAAGTAAAAGAATTTGGTAATCCGAGTCGGACTCGTGCTGGTCGAAGTTTTTGGTTGTAATTTTTTAATTTATTTCATGTGTTTCGAGTGCGTATGACCTTTTTAAGTCTTGCTAGCATTGCTTGTTAGAGCCCTCCCTATTTGGCGCGGAAGGCCGTCCACACCGCCGAGGGGAGCGGTAGAGGGCACGGAGGGGGGGGGGGGGGCGAATTGAACGGCCGGCACGGAGAGGGAGAAAATGGTGGGCCCCAGTCCAATGCATCTTTTGACCGTTGTAAAATAAAAGAATTAAAATTTAACAATTTTCTCGTTAAATTCAAACAATTTTTCATTTTTTTACTCAAGCAACTCTCATTTTCACACCAATATTTACTTTAAAACTCTTAAATTTTAACAACCATAAATCCGAGCTCGAACCCGAACACAAGCTCGAGCTCAAACCCGAACCCAAACACGAACTCGTGGGATCCGAGTCAAATGTGATGGGCTAGTTTGCTCGAAAATGACATTGACCTTAATAACCCTTTCTATGCAAACCAACAACGACCCGCAATGCCTCCACCCATGCAATCGTTTACCCCCGATATGTTATTTCGACCGCCAATGCCGTATATGTCTTCGCAAGTACCCGAAACCCAAATACCCCATACCCAAATACCCGAAATCCAAGTACCCGAAAAGCAAGTTCGTCGTAAAATAAGTCATAAAAAAGAGAACCCTGTTGACGATCAAACACCTACCGAAAAGGCCTAAAGACAAAGGTGGGAAGCGGGTGAGGAATTGCCGTTAGCGCGTGCGTGGATGGACTCATCCGAAGATTCAATTTAAGGTAAACTATAAAAATATTTATATATATATATATATATATATATATATATATTCCATGTTTTATTTTTTTGTTTACCAATACTAAGCTTTTATATATATCGAAGGTGACGGTAAAAATATCCCTGAGTTTTGGGAAGAAATACGTACTAAGTTCTTTGCTACAACGGGTCGAGGTTCTTACTGCGGGAATGATTCCGTCTGCAACAAATGGAAAGGAATACGCAAAAAAATAACCAACTTCACCAGCATTCACACCCATGTTAACAACAATAGAAAAAGCGGCATGAACGATGCCAACGTGATGGAGGCTTGCCTAAAACAATACAAGGCCGTTTATAATGGAGATTTCAATATGATGGAAATTTAGAGACAATGCACAAGCTCGCCAAAGTGGCATGCGGTCTCGACATCATCACCGCAACCGTCCAAACGGTCAAAGACAACGTCTACTTCGGCCAATCAATCGTCGTCTCAATCCATGTCGGATGTCGTTGTCAGCTTAATCTAAACGAGTTTGATCCCGAATTTATTTTTGATGAACTGGATGAGTTACCACGTCCGGTTGAAAGAGATAAAGCCAAGGCGGCGGCTAGAGGTGGAGGATCTTCGTCTAGAATGACATCCTTGATGAGTTCCAAAGTGAGCTCGCGTTTTGACAACTTGGAGCTCAACCTAAACGAGATTGCCGATGCTAAAAAACAGATGAACTCACGAGAATGCACGAAGAAAGAAAAGTGATGCATGCGGAATACAAAGCGATGCATTAAGAAAGAAAAAAGTTCACTTGGAGCGGCAACGAGAAAAGGATTTCAAGCTCCTCGCAAAGGATCGATCTATCGCATCTAGATCCGGCTACGTAGGCAGTTTCGGAGGAAAAAAAAGCAAGGATAATGGCCAAATATGCAAACGAGGACGATGACAACGAATATTAGTTATATGTTGGTTATGTTTTTATTTTTATTTTTTTTATTTGTATGTATTTTATTTTTATTTTTTTATTATATGGTTTTTATGTTTATTTAAATTTTAATTTTAGTAAGAGTTTTCCCATAATTTTATTATATGGTTCACCTTAGATTCAACCTTATGCAAGAGTTTTCCCATAGCAAACATTTTTTTTGCTTTATGATTTTTTATTTTATTTATGATTTTTCCCAGTATCGATAGAATGAGCACTGTGAACTATCTGCTTAAAAAAGAGAATTGTATAAAAAAAATCAGAGCAATCTATCTAGTGTAGAACAGATTTGTAATATTGTGGACCATGATTTCTAGCGTTTTCAAAAAAATTTGCTTGCCTTGAGTGGACTAGGTCAGACAGTACGCTCACTAGATCCAACTATTACACACACGGAACACTAACCCTTTCTCGACATCCATTAGATCAACAAAACCAAACCATTGCCTGACGTGAACTAAAACTTTCTCATTTGACTGTTTTATCCGGCTCCGTAGAAAGCTTTCTTTACTAAAGCAAAGACGAAGCAAAACCTTTCTTTTCTTATGATTAGAGGGAAGGATCACTCCAAAAAGCAAGCTTTCTTTATATACGATAAATAAATTTGAAGTTCTTTCCTCGGTCTTCATTCAGTGAAAGGTAGTTCGCTGGGCCTGTATTTTGCTCCCAGAGGTGCTGGTTTGACTCCAGCTCACAACAAGACCAAAGGTCATAGAATATCTAAGCGCCTCCGTTTTCTCCTTAGATGGATGACAGTCCCATTTTTCTTTAAGTTCGAAGATTCTACTTGATTTGTTAAGCATGTGAACAAGTATCCCCCTACTGAAGGAATGGATTGTTTGCAGCTTATCACGAAATCCGTTCTTAGACCTACCGGTGACCGGCTTCGCGAGACCATTTCGATCTACGCATGGCTAAGCTCTATTGGGCGGTGGCTTATCAAAGCACTACTTGATAAGATCAGTAATAAAAAGAAAGACTTGCCCTTTCGGTGAAGTTGCTTTCTTCTCTTACGATATTTCTCGATATTTCTAGTTGGATGAAAAGATCAATCCTAAATGAAGTCTCTCTTACAGTTGTCCCCAGCTGATGTTTCTACTCCCAGCGAGAGAGACCTCTCATAGCTGAGGTTGTCTAACTATGTTTTAATTCTAGGGTAAGACACCTGGTATTGAACTGGGAAAAGCCATTGTTTGTATCCATGCTTGTCATCTAATCGTATATCAGTATTCCATAGGTAAAGACACCAGTTTATCTGGGTAAACCTTAGTTATATCGGCTACGGCCTAAAGTCTAAAGTAAAATGAACACTCTTTTTAGTATATTTGCTGAGAAATTATCAATCTTATCAAGTATTGACCTTTGAAAGGTTGGTGGTGGTTCTAGTGTTTTACCATTTCCAGTTTTAGCCAGGTTCCCTTATCTCAGAAAGATGCCAAAATTGTTATCATCTACATGTGAAGGACCTCCAAAAGTCCCTTTTACCAACGAGAACCAGATATGTTTGGCCTTCGATGCCCCCTTACCAAAGAGGGGCATTGTAGCTTGGGGTTTCGATGCCCCCTAGTGTCCACGTGACACTGTGGAGGGACTTCGATGCCTCCACCATAAAAAAACTGTCTTAATGAGATTAGAGAGATAAAATGTGTCTACCCGAGTCATGACAAGATAATCTGATTTAATTAAAATTATATTTTTAATTGATAAGTGACGGAAGTTAATGACTTGATTGTATACGGATTCGTGTTAGGTATAGATGATTTGAGAAAACAGGAAAATTAGATTTAACTTAATTTTTAATAAAATTAATCCTGAATTGTAGAAAAAATCTGAGCAAAATTTTATTCAACAATAATATCATCTAAGAAAATTAATTATAACGGATAAGTAACAAGTAGAAAATAATAATATTATGTCATTCCCACTTTATTGAGGTGGTAAGATGGTTTGGGTGTTAAATAAGAGGTCAATGGTTTAATCCTCATAGTGTATAACATTTAGCTATTCAAAAAATGATAAGAAAATTAGTTGTTCAAAAAGTAAGAAAATATTGAGATTGTTAATCTCACACTAATAAGAAAATTAGTTGTTCAAAAAACAAAATCTCACACTAATAAGAAATTAATTGTTCAAACAAAAAATAATAATAATATTAAAATATTGAGATTCTTAATCTCACTCGGTGATTTACAAGTAATCCTCATAATTCAAAAAATAATAAAATATTGAGATTCTTAATCTCACACTAATAAGAAAATTAGTTGTTCAAAAAACAAAATCTCACGCTAATAAGAAAATTAGTTGTTCAAAAAACAAAAAATAATAATATTAAATATTGAGATTCTTAATCTCACTCGGTCATTTACAAGTAATCCTCGTAGCATGCACTATACAACATGTAGTTGTTCAAAAAATAAGACTCATAGTGTACACTGTATAACATGCAGTTATTCAAAAAATAAGAAAATAATAATATTAAACTACTGAGATTCTTAATCTCACTTGATCATTTACAAGTAATCCCCATAGCATATACAACATTTAGTTGTTCTAAAAATAAGAAAATAATAATATTAAAATATCGAGATTCTTAATCTCTCTCGGTCATTTACAAATTACAAGTAAACTATGATCATGGCTTGTTTATTTTACACCACCAATACCCTCCTTGACGATTGAGTACCATGACCCTAAACAATGATGCTGGAGTACTTCAACCACAACATCCTGATCATATGCTCACGTTGACGGTGTGCCTTTTGAGAACAGTATAAACTCTTTTAACCTTTGAGAAGAGATTGTTTGGGTTGTTGAACGATCCTCCAGAGCTCAAGCATGCCTAACTTATTCAGTAAACAAGTCGTGTTTTGATTGGCATGTTTAATGAGTTGATCTGTTTACTCATTTATTACAGCCTGCCATACTAAGTTACCAACTTATGACTCCTATATAACATGTTTACAAAGTATTTCTTCGTTCATACTATAAAGTGAGTTGTGTTTCTCATTGATTAATGGCAGGTTTTTTTTGGCACCAAGATCATTATTTGATTGTATTTTTATGCTAGAAAACATAATCAAACACAATATTCAAAGCACAATAAGCAAAATTAAAATCCAAAGCACCCCATCTTTACTTTAAAAATGTTCATTATGTGATATGAGTCACTATCCAAATCAAATCTAATCGGTCCAAAATTCAATACACTATCACATTTCAGATTCAAACCCAATATTCCAAAAACCTTCAGGAGTCGAAGGAGGCACAAACCTGTATCGATGCCTAGAAACACCTTCATGATGTTCACACCGAAGATTCTGCTTATTATTGTTATCATCAGGAAGAACAGCATCATAGAACTTTTTGCACTGCTTACATTCAACTCCTTGAAGATTAGCCCTCTCAGCTTTCTTTCTAACAGGCTCAACATACTTAAAACTTTTCTTCTCGGGCCTTTGTGGGCCAGGGCCCGGGTCAGCGTTTAAGTCCTGCGTTTCATCATCAGTGGCGCTGTCAGAATTCATGTCTTTGGGAGCGGGGGGTGGAAGCTGATGAATAGCCTCTTCTTTTACTCCTTTTTTCAAGTCTTCTTTGATGTTTTCCAATGGAGTATCGAGAAAATCATCATGCAGGTCGAGGCCATTTCTGTTTTTGGTGGGCCGAGTGTCTCGCCAATGAGAAATTGGCCGTTTTGATCCAGATAATGAGTTTGTCTTTTTGCTGCTGCTTTCGGGTTGAGCTACAAATGGGGAACTTGAGCTTGACCCGTGTATTATTTTTATTTTAGTCTTGTTTTTGTCGTTCTGGTTTTGTTGGTCTGTATTATGATTACTTGTTTCACAAGCAAGCGTTGGGCTATTTGGAGACTTTGTGTCCATAACTGTAATGATATACGAGAAGTAGTCAGTTAACTTTAGGTGGCAATTCGACCAATTTACTTACAAATAGATTGTTTCAGGTACTTATTAAACGAATATGTAAACAAACAAACTTAAACTAATGAACGTAAATGAACGAATGGACTCAAACGAATTTAAATGAACGACCGTAAGCAAGCATTCATGGGCATAAAAAGAATGAACAAGACATGTATTCGTGTTCGTTCGTTTAACAAAATGAGCAAAAACTTTTGCTCATGTTCGTTCGCTTATTAAATAAATGAACACAAACGAACTTCCGGTCCGAACGGTTCACGAACGGTATTTAAAATAAATGAATAAAACCAAAGCGTATTTTAAGAACAAACCGTTCTAATTTGTTCATTTATTTAACAAATGAACAAGCATGGTCAAAACTTTTAGTTCATTTAGTTAGATAAACGAACATGAATACATGTCTCCTTCGTTCATTTATGTTCATTAACGTTCATCTAAATTTGCTTATGTTAGTTAGTTTTACGTTTATATAAGTTAGTTCGTTTATATATCCAATAAAACTTTTTATGCACATTACAATTGAGTCGAGTTTTCGTAATGTTTTAGGCCTAACATATTGATGTTCACATTTACTTACTACTGGTGTTTGCTAATGTTGTATTAGTTTATCTATGTTCATTTACGTTTGTTTATACTATTAACGAACGAGCATAAACGAACATGAACACGTTCATTTTCTTAGCGAACAAACATGAACAAGGAAACCTCGTTCGTTAACTGTTTGTGTTTGATCGTCTGTTACTCTGTTCGATTAACGCTAAACAAACAAACACACATTATTAAAAATTATTAAAACCAATAGAAAAAGAAAGAAAAATTACCAGGTGAATTGAATATATTCTGATCGGAAACTAACTGGTCTTTATTAACTTTTGGGCTGCTGATACTGCCATTTGCCATATTCTCAGAAGTTAATCCTGCTTTTGAGCATAAATAATTGTACTGAGATTTAAGCTTCTTATAAGCATCAATAACTTCCCTTCTTTTCTGCTGTTCTATTTTTATCTCGCCATTTTTACCCTTAATCTGTCCAAGCAACTTCCCATGCAATTCCATACCTTCTGTTGAATCTTTACACCTTTCTTTAACTTCCATTTGAAGTTTTTCAACTTCTTCCTCCAAACCCTTTACTTGCACCTCAAGCAATCTTTTCTCCTTCTGCATCTCTTCTAATTCACACTTAAGTTTCATCAATTCTGAACCGTTAGATTCATTTTGTTCGATCAGTTGTTGTATCTGATCTATTAATACTTTGTTTTTCATTTCACAGTCATCTAGAAGCTGTTTAGTTTTCAAAACTTCAGCAGCTTGTGTTCTCATTTTTATAAGCAATGATTCTTGAAGCGCCTTTTTTTCATCGAACTTATTCTCTAAAACTAGAAGTTTTTCAGAAAGCTCGGCCAATTCATCATCTTTTTGATGGTTGAGCGCGTTCTTTGACCGTATCAATTCACGTAACTCACAGTTTGACTCTTCTTTTTCCTCAATCATCCTACACTTGCTTTCAAGATTCAGTTTTAAATCTTTATTTTCCTCTTCAAGGTCCTTCGTCCTCTTTTCATTGACATTTACCATATTACCCTTCGAATCTAAAAGCTCGCGTAAGCTTTTTTGTAGCTCTCGTTTTTCAGCTATCTCTTTAGTCTTTCTTTTCAGCTCCTCTTCAAGATCATTAGGGATTTTCTTCATTTTGCTGTTTTCCATTATTAAAAACTGGTTTTCTTCAAAAAGCTTTTGTTTTTCAGATTCGAGTGTTTTTAATTGGAGCATCAGATCAGTTTCCTTCTTTTTCCATTCATCTTCTGAAGCTTTCTTTGTTTCAGAATATATTTTTTTCAATTTTGATTGAAAATCTGGAAATAACTGTTTGCAGAAAAGATACTCTATTTGAGAAACACTTTCTTTTGTTTCTTGGATTGTGGCGGCCAGTAAGGTACTAAGTCCTGAGATATACTCTGTATCAGTACCATCAATATGGTAAGTTTGTTCTGAATCGCCTTCCATCTGTAATTTTCATAAAAAATGTAAATATGATGGAAAACTCTGGAAGTATATAATTGACACATTACTTATGAATGAATCAGTTAAACAGGTTGAATGCACCCCAAAGTCTAATTTGATGCATACAACCTCCTAAAATGTTTTATTCAAAGATTTACTGATTTAGAATATTATTGTAAAGGTATTGTTTTTGTAATCATAATTGATGCATTCATTATTTATAAGAAAAACTCAACAAGAAGCTCAGCCGATTGGCATAACAGGTTAAACAACAGAAGAAAGTTTATGCTATGCAGTACGCACAAAGAAACAAACAGTTTGTTAACTTTACATAATGATTACATGTCTCACTTTTTATGAAAACATGACCAAGAACTTTCTTCTCAAATCTTAATAAACTGCATGAACATACATCAAACTTGTATGTACTCGTCAACATTTCAGATGTGATTATTCAGTTTTGGTATAACACTTGCATATATCCAAAGTGCACTCACTTTCTTACTTCCCACAACTCTTTTTCAAGCTTGGTTTAAACTAAAAGGCATACATTTTCCTAAGACCTTCTGATAGATCTTTTAGCAAGATCAATAGTAGATCCAACAGTCAAGAGTTCTTTCAAGAATGAAAAACACATAAAGGGGTTTGATCAAAGACTCATTAATAGATACTAGGAAACAAACGACTGATTTTCTTGAAAAAGGTAAGATAATTGGCCCGATTTGAGAGGGGCTAATCTCCGATACAAGAATCACTCAATAATCAATTTAAACAAGACAAAGAGAATTAGAACAAAGCACACTAATTCAGCCCCAAACCTTTACTCCTTAACAACCAGGTCAAAGTACCTGAACCGGGCCCAGATGGGTCGACCCACTCTAGAATGGTGGTGATATTAGCTTACAGTATATTCTCAGTAAACTGATCTTTGATGAATCTGAACTTTGGTAACAATTAGGGCGCGTTCGTTTCACATAATGGAATTGGAATTGGAATTTGCATAGGATTTGGAATTGAAAGGAATTGGAAGGAATTGGATTTGGAATCTGAACATTCCAATAGGAATTGGAATTTGAAGGAACTGAAATCCAATTCCATCCTTGATGTGTTCGTTTGACATGAACTGAAATCGAGTTTTTTTTTTAACGAAGATAACGGCGGAAACATTTTTAGTTTTTTTAGATTTTTTGTTTTTTATTTATATTTTGCGTTATGATTTTTTATTTATTTGTTTTTATTTTTGTAGGGGTTTTCTATTAAGATCAAAAACCCCTCAAAAAATTATTCAAAAATAATAATAAAAAATTCATAACTCGAAATATAAATCGAAAACAAAATAATTAAAAAAACCAAAATATTTTATTCATTGTTCTCTTCAAAAAATAATAAAAAAAATAAAAAAACTCAGACAAAATAATCCAACGACTTCACTTGGATTCCAATTCCTTGACAACCGAACGCATCAAAAGTAAATTAAGATTCCAATTCCAACGAAACGAACACGCCACGTCATGGGATTCCTTTGAATTCCCACGAATTCTATGCGCCCTTAGGGTTTCCAAATATCGAATGCAGAAATGTATCTAGCTTAAACCGTAATAACTTTTTGTTACTCTATTGCAATATATTAAAATACTGTTAACCCTAAGAAGCATCAGACAGTTAATCAAATTTGATATACACATTTACATTTTCTTCAATCATGTGAAGAAAAAACAGTTGTTCAAACTGTAATAGCAATCAGCAATAATAAGTGTGTGTGCATTTGGACTATTGGGTGTTGATTGATAATGTGGAGTGCAGAGTCGGTACTTACACTTTGATTAGTGACGGAGGAGCAGCAGCATAAACAATATCTCCGGCATCGGAAAATTGGCGGCTGTGTGTGCGTAGCCAAGAATATAGGGATCAAAATGTAAGTTTGGCTTGGTTACACAAACAAATGAGCCAACGGTTTGTTTCAAATCAAATTTTTTAGTTAGTTTTATCGAGCAATCCACATGCCGCGAGCCTTTTAGACAATACAAAATCAGTTCTGTTTGATTATACGGGTGTAACCATGACTGAATGGTCTGTTAATCATATTCACTTAATCATAATTGCCTGTTTTGTTCGGTTATGGTTAATTTCAATCAATTTTTTTATTAGCGATTTGGTTTTCGGTTATGGTTTGGTTTTTCTCACCCCTCCATCTCACCATCTCCTCCTCCATCATTCACCCCATCACTCAACCCGTTCATTCTTTGTTTTAGTTTTCCTAGTGACAAGAGATGCAATATAAGAGATAAAACTCACAAACATAATAACTTGATGATTTAGTTTCTAGTATTACATCTAACAAGAGTAAATACCATGGATATGTCAAGCCATCTACAAGAAAATAATAATTTTTGATATCGTGGTATAAACCGTATAATATTGACTTTACATTAACTAATATATTAATACAATAGAGGACGTCATTTATATATATAATAATCACAGTGCTCCAATTATCCAAAGGAAATAGACAAATTAAGTTGTAACTTATAACTTAGTTTAACAATAAGGCTAACAAAATAAAAGTAACCGTCCATAACAAAAGAAATGAGAATCGGTCAATATTCGAAACATGTTATCACTATGCTAAAGACTCATGAATCATACATCCTCTTTTCTTTCCAATACATGTGCCAGATCAAACCTCATAATTGTTTAAAAGCCAAATGAGAAATATAAAACTTAGAAGGTAAAAGTAAAAATATACTTACCTAAGGGACTAGTTATGAAACACTGGGAGTCTATAATTAATTCAATCGAGCCCACTTTTCTCTTTAATTTTAATGATCAACCGTAAGTACTAATATTATTTGATTCATGCCCTAATTTAACTCTCACTTGCTTACAACTCTTGATAGTTACACTCATTGGCACCATACGAGCCGCACTGATTTTAGGGTTTATGTACTACTGTGTATGTATGCGTTACAATCGGTTTGTTTGAAGCAATGGAATCACTAGTTTTTATAGTCGGAAACGGAAATCTGAGAGTCAATTGAAGTGAACTCTTAATTGCAATTTAGGGTTTGGGGTTCATGCTGTATTTAATTAGTTAGTAATTCCAGTTAGGACATAGAAATTGAGATTGCTAGGGCTTACTGTAGTTATGCTAAAATTATATCTTTTGCTTTATGTATTTGTTGTAGAATTTTGAGGTGAATAATTTTATGACTTGTTTTTTTAATGTTGAACTTCAGATTCAGCAAGTACCAGTTCAGTTGGAATCAGTCGGTAGCAGCATATACAATGGTAACATTCTTCATCAATCTCACTTCTGCCCATTTATGTACAAGAACTAGAACATAACTTGAAATCCCTCATTCCTGCTAACGAAATACTTAATTTTATTTCACTAAAAGACTTAAAGAGTAGGCATCGTTTATGATGGTTACTGGTAAGCATAGTCATTAAAAGCCCTCGCTTCTTGTGCCTAGGCCCATTTTCCAAGCAAGGCCCAATATAAGCGCTCCGAGTTCCTAGGCCCTTGCTTCTTGAAGCTGATGATAGCTCTATTGGTATTGATGACGAATCAAGAACAATGATCATTTGAACCTTTACTATTTATTTCTTTTTCAACTTTTGGTTTTCATCTTTTGAACTTTTGGTAATTTCCTCTGAACGTTTTGTTATTCAAGTTGTGGAATTACATTTGAATGTTGACTCTTTTAGAATTTTTGGTGCTAATCAGTGATATTAAATGATATATAATGGCTTGTGTTTATTTTCTATGAAGAATAGTATTGTTTACATAATATATTTTATTTTATTTTTATAATTACGCTTCCTTTCTCTTAGGCCCTCACTTTTTTGCGCCTAGGTCCCTCTATGCGCCTTGGGTGCGCCTAGCATCTTTGATAACTATGCTCGTAAGAATAAGATTAACATTCTAGGATGAACGAGCATGTAATCACATCTTTTATAGTTTCTTATTCTTGATAATTAGTACTAATCCAATCAAAATTGAATATATGATACCCTACAAGTCATTTTCTTAGATACAAAGCAGTGCTAAAAGATGTTCTTAATTATCTTCCATATTCATCTTATGTATTTCGTAATGTGGATATGTTTCAGTCAGGAAGGAAGGAAACAGTTTTGGATTTGGCCAAGTTTGTTGACAAGGGTGTTCAGGTCAAGCTCACTGGTGGAAGACAAGGTTAGCAAATACATATTTATGTTTTACTATTTTGTTACATCTTACTTTCAAATGAATATGAATGAAGCCAATGAAACGACTTGAAAATGACTATTACTTATTTTATAACAAATTGACATTATTTTCTCACTTAGTGTCGGGGACGCTAAAAGGATATGATCAGTTGCTAAACCTTGTTTTGGATGAAGCTGTGGAGTATCTTAGAGGTAACAAATTTATGACTAATTATAGCATTATTGCTTCTAATTTATGTTTTTAATAAGTATATCTTGAAATTAGAAGAATGGCAAGAGTTATATATGTATTGCTACAGATGTCGAAGATCCACTGAAGACCACCGATCAAACCCGTCAACTTGGTTTAATAGTACAATTATCTATTCTCTGCTACATCAATTGAAGTATAAAAATATTTGTGATAAAAATAAAGTACTTAAAAGTTATTTTTATGTATATTGCAGGTTTGCAGGGGTACTGCGGTCATGCTTGTTTCGCCCACTGATGGTACAGAGGAGATTGCCAATCCGTTTATCCAGCCAGATGGAGCTTAATCCTGTGGTTATGCCCTTAATTTCTAGCCCGTGTTAGCGAGTAAAAAACAAACCCCTGTGTTTTCTCTAGTCAAACAGTTATAAATTCGGTTTAAGAAGATTTAAAATTCTATGATTTCTGTTAAGCATTTGAACATTCAATCTTATCTGTATTCTACTATATATTTTGCAAAAAGAATGTGTACTTAACTTTTTGTGGCGTGTAAGCTGAGCCCAGCTCGTTTATAATCAAAGAGCCTGAGCTTGGCTCTGAGTATTCTTCACTCGAGCTTGCCCGTTTATTAGTCATTAATTATCTAGTTTATAGTTATTTTGAACATAAGTTTATGTATAATAATATTTTATTTACTTGCATATATGTTATTAAATAAATTTATCACAATCATATGGATAATAGGTTTGTTTAAGCTTTTGGCGAGTTAATCTAGTATAGTTGACTGTTTGAGTAGGTCTTGATTCATCAGATCTCCGTGAGTCGTGTAATTTACACAAAATTTGCTTTTTAAAGGTTTAACATGACTTTTTTGTTGAAAGGATTAAGGATTCTCCATTCAATTTTTCTCAATTATAAATTGTTTATTGGATTATATCGAAACAGAAGGCAAGCGGGCAACAAGCTGTGCCGCTACCCCTTTTTGAATCGCAAAACTCAATCTTTTAAAAACTATATTTGCTGATCTTGGAGTCATAACATTACTATGCATGACCCGCTGAACACGGGTAAGTAGCTCCACAGCTTCAGGCGCGAGAAAACCAAAAGTGTCAAAAGCAAAAGGAATAAATACATGTTGGTTGTCAAGACACGTCTTTTCATGTTTTGCCACCTTACCTGAAGCAGCTTTTAATGCGGCTTGACCGACCGCGAAACCACTACTCCCTAAGCTCACCAAAGGAGAAACCCCTGTTAAATCCACACACACGTGTTTCCCTCCTATCCATCCAAACACCAAAATGTCAGCCGGTCGAAGAGATGATCTTCCCTCCGACGGGTCAGTCAGGAAATTCACAGGTGCTTCTTTCTTAACAGAAATTCCAGCTCGCCTGAATATATCAAAGAGCACATCCCTAACCAGATCGTGTCGGTACTTCAACCCCGGGAGCTCTTTACAGTGCACCGCGTGCTCCCCATATGAGTCTAAACACGCTTTACGACAAACAGGACATATCTCATCAACCGGAAATAGAGGAATCATAAGGCGATACTTAAGAATACTACGATACTCCACTGGAGACATATGCTGGCCTAACCCATCTATAGGGATAGCAAGAAGAAAATCTTGAGCATGTGGTGTTTGTAGACACTCAAAAATGGCTTTTTGTCTGCTTGTCATGTTAAAGTGTGACTCCATGTTGTGAACAATTTTACTAAAAAGAGTGCTCGCCAATGCATGCTGGATTTTAGGAAAGCTTTTTCAAAGGGGATTTTTGGTTTTGGATAGTGATGCAGTCAAATCTATTATCAAAAAAGGTATAAATAATTAAAATATATGTTTTCCGCTTGTTAGCTCTCAAAAGGTATGAGTTTATTCAAACTTAACCATAGCTTATTTAATAAACAAGTTTGAGTCTTTTATGTCCATTATAATATAATATAGTTATAAAATACGTATACATGTAATTTTAATAAAAAAAATACATATATTATATTAGGCATACAATATTTATAGACAAGCACAACTTAGGATTTAGACATAAAGCTTGAGAGAAAGTAAGAAACCAAGTTCAAACTCAAATCTATGTAAACTCAATAGAGCTAAGCTTGTGTTTATACGATTTCTGATTTATTTTTTTTCAATAATCAGTTTTAATAAAGTAATATTTTTGGTTTATTTCAAACTAGTTTTTCTACCCGGCGCGTTGCACCGGGGCAGCTGGCAAAACCCCAGCATTGAAACCCGGACGTTGACAAAACCCGAGCATTACGACGATGAGTTGACACGAATTTGATCAGTACCAACTTAAGGTACCGGAATTAAAACAAAAGGGTTGGTAAAACTCAGGTGTTGCGGTGGTGAGTCGGTAAAACCTGAGCGTTGTTGGTCTCGGGATTTATAATCGTAAGTCGACACAAATTTAATTTGTTTCAATTACGCTCATTACGATACCGAAACTACGAAACAAAAAAAACGAAAAAAAAAAAAAACTTTGATCCAGTAAGATGCTAGCGTCGCCAAACTTCTAATTTATATATATTAGATAACTAGATTATAAACCCGTGTATTACACGAGACTACGTAAAAAAAGCTAAACTTAAAATAATGTTTTTTCATATCTTAGCAAGCTCCTTAACCAAATTTCATTTGTTAAAATGTTGCATGAAATATTGAACATTTATTGATTAATAAATTAGCAAGCGATAGCCATAGAAGGGGGAAGTCTAGTGTCACACAATAATAATTGATGTTACAGACCCACATATATCAATTCTCATAGATGTCCCAAAGGAATGGGCCCATCAGTTACAAAGCCACCTGTATGGTTACATTTTTGAAATGTTAACGATGATATTATTATTTGGGGTGTACAAAATTTATGATAAATAAGAATGGGTGCCGCATTGACCGACATGATAAAGAACTAAGAACTTTTAAAAATTGTAAATGACCAAAAGACTGTAACTACTAAAAGATCTTCAAATCATTTACTTCCACAGATCCAATGTATTTAACATCACATATTCCATGCATACATTGTCCACAACATAAAAACTAAACATTATGACAAGATGAACAAAAAGAATTAAAATTTAACATCACATCTTCCACACATACATTGCCCAAAGCATAAAAACTAAACATTGTGACAAGATGAACGAAAAGAATCAAAATACATAGGGCTACTAATAGAGTTTAGTCATAATTAATTTAAAATATAGAAGGGCGTGAAGTTGCTTGGTCACTTGAGTAAGCAACAATGAACGTTGGTTTCGATTATAAACAAACATACATTAATCTCCAAAAGATAAACTGAATTCCGTTTCTTTAACCTCATGTATTGATCAAAGTTGAAAGTTTCCTCAAGCTTTAACCAATACTATCATTATCTAAAATCCATAGTAGTTCCCTCAACTTAGCTTTCTTGTCCTGAATACATTCCCCCCCCCCCCCACCCCCACCCCCACCAACAAATAGCAGCGTATCATTAATTCTTGGTTCTAGAAGATATGCAGATAACAACAATTTTAATTATTTTTCATAAAACGATACAACTAATGCCACATCACACCCATTTGAGCATTGAACTAAATGAAAAAAAGAGTTTTGTTCATGTTCGTTCATCTATTAATCCAAGACGGCTCACTCAAACTTTGGTTCGTTTACATGCCTACATTGTTTAAAGTTGTAATATTTAAGAAAATAGTATATACATGGCGAATGAGGACAATTTTGTGAAAAATGCCAACTATTATGCTACTACAAAAGTCAAACCTGCAAATCAAGCAACCCATTGAGTCATATCAGATGAAGTTTCATCCACTGAAGCCTACCACTTCTGCACATTTAACACAAAGTAACATAAATATTTCATTTGATTAAAAGTAATAATTTAAAAATAATAATATACCTATCCTTGGATTTTAGATATACAGATGAATAATTCTCTTCAGAAAGTGGCATGTATAATATCTACATCAGAAATCACATTATTAAAATGTATATAATCATCTACATGAACACCAACCAGTTTGGTATGGTCCATATGTCTTCTAATAGTGGATTATGGCATCCAATATTTATATAATAGACAAATGTATTTAGCCAACAATATATCATAAAATTAAAGGTCATCCAAATATGTACTTGGTTGATATAAAATGATTACAGGTAAATAACTAAAGCACCCCTAACATCGAAATTACAAAATAAATTAAATAATAAAATAGATATAAATATTAGTAATACCCTTTAGTTAGATGGATCTTTCAATTACTAAAAGAAACCTTGTAGAGTATAACTGGTAAATCACAAAAACGGATATATACTTGTTGTTTAAAAGCATTATTACCTTAAAAATTCATAAGCGTCACAAATTTGGCAAATAACACTTGGGATATGCAAAAGAATGCTGCCAATAGACAATGACTCGCCACTTTAACATCGTAACATAGTGTTCAGCTTCACACATGAGACACCAACTTTTTGCACAACCTAATGTAAAAGAAAGATACAGAACAAAAAGAAATCAATGAAAATTACAATCCAACTCCAATAAAAGTGAGAGAACTAAAGGTAGCAATTACATGTTCTTGAATGTGATCTATGAAGCAAATGGATAGTCAAGGGCTTTGTAGACATCAAGCACTACATCGCAGCATGTGCATAGCAACTGCAAGAAACACAGTTATTGAGTATTGGATTTGTTCCTAGACATCAACAACTGATTATTGAGATGAGTGTGAATTACCTAATTACCCCCTAACTTTAAGGGCTTGATATGATTTCACTCAAAAGTTTTGAAAAAAAGTAAATTTTAAAATATGCATTATAGTAAAGTACCTGTTTCCATGAGTCCTCTTGGAGGGAGATCTAAAGCTTCATACTCGAAGTACTTGAAAAATTCATGAATTAGCACAAGTGTTTCCACCCTCCTTAACAACAAAAGTGGCTTCAACAGGCAATCAAGAAGATATTAACTAAAATCAGACTGCAATAATGCAATAGTTATGTAATTGCCCAATGACACTTAAATTAAAACCTAACAAAAGCACAAAAATGACAAACTAAAATATGTGTTTAATAAAAAACACACAAAAGAAACATGCTTTCTCAAACCAGAATTAGTAATAAGCATGAAAATAAACCCCTAATGTAACATTTTGTAATATAATCTATGACCATAGCCACATCTATTTCAGTTATGATGGTAATTTAAGTTATAGTTGCAGATTAAATAAATAAATTCTGTAGTGAAGTAAAAATCCTAACAACTAAATTGACTAATAACATATAACTGAGATTGAGAATCACTCAATGCAAGAACTTTCGGAATCCTGACAACTGATTACCTTAGCGATTCGATTACACCTCATCATGTGAGGTCGCAATCCCAAATATGAATTCCAAAAATCAACCTCGTTTTTCTTAAACAACTCTGCAAAAACAAAACTGCAATCAATAGAACACCATCTTATTATTCAATTGGATTCAGTAGCCACCCCATCTCCCCTCTCCTCTCTTCATCGATTGTCGACCACAAGGAAGAAATTGAGAACTCGACTTTCAGTATTGATCCGGTCGTATTAAACCAAACAGAATCAAGTTTCGGTTTTTGGTGTTTTTCGAGAACCGCTTACCACCCCCAATCATTGAAACGTTGTGGATTGCCTCTTATCTACATCATCCACAAAAATCCAAACTTTTTGTTTTCTTTTAATCTGGTCAATATTATTGCAACTAGACTTATGGTAGACGTTCTTGATGAGAATCAAGAATGATTCGTGTCTGACTCACTAAAAATAGGCACACAAAAGCCAATTGTTTGTAAAGTAGTTGATGGTGGTTTAGACATTAATCAAAACTTGTTATGCCGGCAGTGTTTGGGATTGCTTATTTTCACTAACTTATAATTTATTAGCTTTTTGAAAAGTAATAAAGTATTTAGGATTGCTTTTGGTGTGTGAGAGAAAGTTAATAAGTTATATTTTTGTAACTTATTAACTTATTGAAAAGTTATTAGGAGTTTTCGTAAGGAATCTCAAACAATTCTACAGTACACTAAGTTTCATAATATTTGAAAAATTACTATGTATATGACGTTTATTCATTTATTCTAATACTCATCTTAGGCTTGGAATTGGATGATCGGATAATCCAAATTCTATAAAAATACTCGTTAACAACAACAATCTTAATATCTATAATCTGAATATTATTTGCAGTATTTAGAAAGTACCAAAATCTAGATGTTACTAAAATTAGAAAATGGCCTTTAAATTGGCTACTTGCATAGTTGCATTTGAGTCCGGATGACTAGATCAGCTAAATTGGACCTCATTTTTTTTTTATTAAGATCACATATATTTTTTTTAACTCTAAGCAAATCCTTTAAATTAGCTACTAGCTAAATTGATGAACATTTAACGAATCATTTAAATTGGCTACTGGTTAAATTCATTATACGCTTGCCTTTCGACCTGGGGATTCGGGAAAATCCTGCCCGGGAACATTCAACTGAAGACGATAAAAACTTGTTTAGTTTAAAGAACCAACTAGTAAGCACCACCTACTCGCCTAGTCTTCCGTAAACATGAATCAAACCTAAGTCACGTTAACCAGAAGTGTCTTTCTTACCATCCCCCACCGTCACTTCGTTGACGAGATCTCATATTTATTCTTTGTCGTCCATAATCTGATATATATACAATCATTCTCTATTCAATTATTTTACACACCATATATTCTATTATTATTTCTAAAATTAAAAGAAAAGACTGGTTTAATTGTTCTATAAAAAGATAAAATACAGTCAACACCGAGTGACCGAACTCCTCGTAATCCCCCCATCCTCGGTCCAACTCGTCGTCTAGTGTTCAACCAGTTGCGGTTTAGGTGCTGTTTGTTTTTGCAGACATAAACTGTCTGCAAGCTGATTTCATCTGTTTTCATGTCTGCAACTGAAGATGTGGTCTGAAGATCTGCAAGCTGAAAATATAAGACTGTTTGTTTTTATAAGCTGATACTGTCTGCATAACTGTCAAACTTATCTCACAAGATAGAAGTCATTTATTCAAGTTACATCTAGTTTTTAGTCTTTGCTTGCCATGCCGATTTGGTTTTGGTGGGTGGTGGAAGGTGGTGGTGGTGGATGGTGGTAGTGGCGGCGGACGGTGGGTAGTGGCGGTGGATGGTGGTGGTGGACAATGGGTGGTGGTGATGGATGGTTTTGGTTGGTGGTGGACGGTGGTGGTGATGGATAGTGGTGGTGGTGGGTGATGGATGGTGGTGGTGGCGGTGATGGATGGTGGTGGTGGTGATGGATGGTGGTGGTGATGGATGGTGGGTGGTGGACGGTGGTGGTGATGGATGGTGGTGGTGGTGGCGGACGGTGGTGGTGATGGATGGTGGGTGGTGGACGGTGGTGGTGATGGATGGTGGGTGGTGGACGGTGGTGGTGGCGGTGATGGATGGTGGTGGTGGTGGCGGTGATGGATGGTGGTGGTGGTGGGTGATGGATGGTGGTGGTGGCGGTGATGGATGGTGGTGGTGGTGGGTGATGGATGGTGGTGGTGGCGGTGATGGATGGTGGTGGTGGTGGCGGACGGTGGTGGTGATGGATGGTGGGTGGTGGACGGTGGTGGTGATGGATGGTGGGTGGTGGACGGTGGTGGTGGCGGTGGATGGTGGTGGACGGTGGCGGCGGGGGTATGGGGGTGGTGGTGGCGGCGTACGGTGGGTGGTGGTGTTGGCGGACGGTGGTAGGAGCAGTGGATGAGAGGGTGGCTGCAAAGGGAGAAGAGTAGGGTTTTTTTGTGAAGATGTTTTAAGCAAGATTTCCTTGCTTTTCTTTTAAGATGAAAGAAGATAACTTCAGATCTGTTTTAAGAAAAAAAACAAACAGTCTTCAAGGGTAATGTCTGCGCGCCTGCAGACATTAGCTCCCTTGAAGATGTTTGAAGAAAAAACAAACAGCCCCTTAGTGTTCTCGAGTCATTTCATTCCATTTCAGAAATAAATAAATAATACAAAACAAGTATCAAATGATATAACAAACTAACATTCAATCCCTAATAAGAGACCATCTAATCGACTAATATCAATCAGACTTAGCAAATATGCATAATTCATATAGGCTTGAGGCTTCAACTTGCGTAATTCATATTCTAACAATTTTAGCCGCTTTAACCACCGGATTCTCCCTCGCAATCGCCTCCCGTCCAACGCCTTTATAATCATAACCACACTCGTGCCGATCAGAATACCGATGCTCCGAACAGAACATATCACCGCACCGGCACCGGAATCCGGTCAAACCTACCTTCCTCCGGCAACCAGAGCACCGCATCACCTCCTTCTTCACCACAACAACAGGTTCATTCCTCCTATTATTATCATTCAATTCTTCATCTAACAACACACACATCGTATCTAACACCAGATCACGTCCGATGCGAGACGGTGGCTTCAACGAGGTGGAGCGAGTGCGATGCGACGTCGTTGTGGTGGCGTTGAAGCAGTTCGCCGGAGCTCCGATCACGCCGGTTTCAGGTACTGGTTCTTCTTTTTCAGACATTTTGTTAGGATTGAAATTGAAACTATAATAATAAGCTGGAAAATAATATATAATATAATTAGAAGATATCGGCGTGCAGAAATGAATAATAATAATAATAATAATAGGGATTGATGGAATGGTTTTGAGTTTGGTTCGGTGTGGGGTTTTATAATAAGGGGAAGGAGGGCGGTTCAAGCGCGTTATGATTATGCGTGCGCGTTGGTGGTTTGGATTTACGGATATGCCATTGAGGGTGTTTTCGTAATTTAGGAAGGAGGATGGGGTTCGGGAAAAGGGAACAAGTTTGACCGATGACGTGTTAATTACTATCCATTATGATTAAAATTAAAATATTTCCACTTGTGTATAGTGTATACCCCGTGTCACACCCGTTTATATAATAAGTTTTTACAGGATTTATGTACATGTGATATTATTATATTAACCTTTGTATTGATCATTATACTATACATAAAAGAAAATATATAGCTACAGTAAAAAGAGTGTGGTTCAATCAGTGGTTGTCATGTGGCAGTCACTAATTTCTTTTTTTTATTATTTTCAAAATTTATTTTATAACTTATTAATTTGAAACTAGGTAAAGCAACAAAAATGGAAGTTGGTGTGATGTTTTGTTGTGTTGTACCAAGTTGTTGGTCCCGAGTTCAAGCCTCTTGGAGGCATCTTTTCTTGTTAGTATTGAAACCATAGGAATTAAAATAACAAATATGATATTATTTGACTAAAATCATAGATTTGGATGAACTATAAAGACGAACTCTAATAATAATCTTTCAAAACCTCCTGGCCTTTTTGCTTGCCATCTTTTTGTTCCTTTTGACGCTGAAAACCCACGCATGCATCCTTTTTGTAGTCTTGATTTCTACTTTGATCCTTGCAGTCTCATAATCATGCAATCTTGTAAGGTGTTACTCCTTTGATGTTCCCGTTCTCGTCCTTTTGAATAAGAGATCAAAGGTAATCGTAAGTATTATGCATTTAATCCCACCACCAAGCAATTCGCAATCATCCCATTGGTCATGGGCAGTCTGAGAGGTCGTAAAACCATCAGTTTTATGGGGCTGGCGTTTCATCCAATAGAATGTGTTCAATACAAACTTGTTTGTATTCGTACGTTAGATCTTCAAGGGTTGTTCCAGATTCAAGTCTACTCGTCTGTTACTAGGAAATGGAATATTGCTGTTGAATCTTTTAGTGCGTTTAAATGTCTCGTCTTCTGCCACGGGGTTTACTGGAAAGGCGGGTTTTATTGGTCTCCATTTTATAGCAATCCCGTTCACTTGCGCTTTTGACATCGATGATGAACACTTGCAAACATTGCCGTTGCCAGAGGGCTTGACCACAGGCTTGGTGCTTCCCCAATTTTATGAAGTGCGTTTTGGGGAATCTAGAGGTCACCTGTATTTGATAGTATACAAGGACAGAGATAATAATAGTTTATGGGTCAATGTGTTTGAGATGTTGGGTGACCTTTCCGGGTGGTTTGTCAAGTATCAAGTAGAGCTTGTTGAACTTCCGGCTGCTTTCCCATAGGTGATTTTTCCACATGGTTATAATTTCAAAGCCATTGATGTGGTTAAAGGTGAAGAAGAAGAAGATACATTCATGTTGCTCGGAATTAATGAAAAGATTTTAACATACAATTTTCATGAGAGGAGTTTTAAACATATATTTACTCTCCCCAGCATCAAGTTTGAACTTTATCAAGGAGGAACCCCCCCCTTCTCAGTGACGAGCTTACGGTGTCTGTTTTGCAGGTCATCTGAAGAACAATCTTCTCTGCTGAACCTCATCCTCGTGGGAAACATTACTTAACCCCCAGATTATCTATAATCTGCCCAGGGTTCACTTAGTGTTTCTTCAATCCGGTACAGCTTGTATGAAGCTATCCCATGTTTTCACCGTTACACTAAAACCTTAACTTATTTATGTTAGACGATTAGGTTTTGTTATATTTTTCGTAATCAAGTTGTTAAAAATGTCATTGCTTTATTCATTGGAACTCATAGTCATCAATGAATTTATAATTTTAAAAATATTTAGGTTACTATTAAGAGCTTAAACTGAGTTGTGTTAGTTGTTAGATATATGAGTACATATAACAAATCAAAACAAGTATCATATACTATACATCACACAAAGCTGCTTGATAAGTGTAAGTGTCACGCTGGCCGTTAATGGAGTATTCAAAGTTAAACCTCTTGAGATTTGGGAAATTCATTCGTTATAACGATTTTGACAAAACTTTTGTGTTGAATCGATTGAGTTGCTTTAGTTTGGTTTGTTCTATTAGTTTCAACGGTTTATGAACACCTCTACCTGAGATAAGGATAGGTTAGAATGATTCTTATCCTCATGATGAATTTGTCATCTTTAGTTTTGATATACGCCAATAATACGTTAAGATGTACTTTTGTACGTTAAAGTGTGTCTATTGTAAATTTGGTAATTGTAAGCTTTATTGAGCTTTTCAGCTTTGGTTTAGTATTAGTCAAGATTGACATAAGAAAAAGGGACCAGGTTGGTGTAACATGCAAGGTTTCTTACACTGTATAAAATGTTGTATGAGGTTAAGTTACGCAATGCGTAGATATGACAAAATTATAACATGACGTGTCTCACACGTTAATAGCCATCATAAAAACAAATTTTAACAGATGAACCCATTTTGTGATTTTGGTATTCTTTATTTCTTAAACGACCCGTTTCCACAAGGTCCATTTTAGTTGGAAACTCGGAACCCAGTTTCACTACAATCACTCGTAGATAAGTTTTTGCCCAATCGCATGCCTAGTTCATAAGGATCAATGTCCAGCAATTATCGATAGAATTTTAATCAACCGAAGCATATATATTGTGCCATATTAACACAAGTTCAAACTAAATATGTTTCTGACAAGAAAAATCCTAATAAAGCTCGTAGCTTGCAATTAAGAATCCTAATTAATTAATAGAAAAAACTCCCAAAATCATCTTGCAGTAAAAACAGGCTCAGCATCTGCAGTAGGCTGAGTTCTTCTAGTGTATTTAAGGAGTAAACCATCTGAAGTCAGTCCTGGAACACTAAGATCCCTACACCAAATACAAACAAAAATGTCTTTAGTATTAATATTTTACACTAATTATTTAGTAAAAGCAATATTTTATTTTCACCAAAACCCATTTTGACCCGTTAACCGACCTGCCCATTTGCCCCTACAATTTGAATTCGGATATCAAAATTTTGGGAAGCAAAATCTAAGACAAGCCCGTATTCAACTGTAACCCAACCCCGTCTATTTGCTGTCTTCAATTTTAATTCAAATATCAAAATGTTTAGAAGCAATATTTAGCAAAAAGAGTTTCAAAACGAGCCTGTTTTGACCCATTATCCAACCCGTCAATTTGCCGCCTTTAAACTAAATTCAAATATCAAAATGTTAAGAGGCATGATCTAGTACAGAAAAAACATCACAAGCCCGTTTTGACCCGTTATCCAACTTGCCCATTGCCCCCTTTAATTAACAAAATTCATATATCAAAATGTTAACATCCCGTAAAGAAAACACAACACAAGCCTGTTTTGATTCGTTATCTAACCCGTTAATATGCCATCTTTAATTTAAACTCAAATAAGAACATATTAGGAAGCAAGATATAGTAATGAAAAACAAGCACGTTTTGACCTGTTATCCAACCCATTCGTTTGCCACCTTTAATTATAAAATTTAAGATTCAAATACTGTATCAAAATGTTAGAAAGTAAGATCTAGTAAAAAAAAAAACACGAGCCCATTTTGACCCATTATCCAACCTGTCCATCTGCAACCTTTAATTTAAATTCAAACATCAAAACATCAAAAGCAACATCACTATATCAGTAAGAAAAACCAACACAAGCCAGTTTTGACCCGCTATCCAACCCATCCATTCACCACCTTTAACTTAAAATCAAACATCAAAACATTAGGAAGCAAAATCTAGTAAACGAAAAACAAAACAAGAATACAAAGAAACATTAAAAACAAAACCTGATGTAGGCGTGTAGATCCTTCCAATCCCATTTAGCCCGTTCTTGAAACAACCTAGAAAATCGGTTGGCAGGATCCGATGGTAAAGAAGAAACACTAAATGCGTAAACCCAAGATTGATCTGCAAGTTTTTCAACCAAAATTTCACCTTCCAACATATTCAAGCTCACCACCATTCCACCTGGCACTTTACTTATCCACTCCTCCATAAAATTTTTCATATTCATTTTCCCATTATCTAATAATATCCTTCGTGCAAAATGCACACAAACCCGTTTGTCATCCAGTTCCCAAACACCCTCATTTGTTTTATCACCATACACTTCCAAACAATGATGTGCAATATCCCTATTGAATCCCTCATTCACTAAAGATTCAACAATCTTATTCTCATCAAGTGAACTCAACGACCAGTCGTTTAACACTGAGTTGTTTAAAAGCATGTTTAGTATCTTATCCATGTATTTATCATCAACAATTCTCCAATACCCTTTAATCTCCACAGCTGAAAGAGCACGGAGAGCCAATTTCAACTCATCATCACTGGCTTGAATCCTGTTAATTAGGTCATCCCACTGATACAAACCAGAAACTTGCATATTATCGTCTTCATCGTATCTGTAAGGATTTTCTAAAAGAATTGTTTTAAGTTTATCTATTCTTGGTGAAATCTCAACTAGCTCCATGATTCCTGGAGCCACCTTAATTACAGACGCAACTGGCGGATTCAGATTCTCGGTTACTGGAAACTGGTCTGATGGAGGTACTAGGAACACAGAGTTTGAGGTTCCGACAAATTTGACAGCATATGTTTTTGATTGGGTGCAGAGAACTGTGTCTTCATTTGGTTCTCCTCTTAAGCTTACTCTGAGTACGGAAGTATAATTAATGGTTCAGCATTAAGTTAGACTAATAATGATAAATAATAATAATAACAACAACAACAACAACAAAAACAACAAAGGAATACCTTTGGTTAATGACATCAGGAAGAAGCTTTTCATCAAGCTCAAGAAGAAGTAAATCATCATGAGGACCAAAAAGAGGGTGATATAATATCGGGATTGACGAGTTCGGAGGAATGCTTAAGACCGCTTCAGCTCCTTTTGTGCAGCTAAAATCAGTCTTGTCCATCTATGGCTTATTTCAATTTAGAAATCTGAATCACAGAAAACCACCATGGCCAATAATAATAATAATAATCAGAAAACTAAATAAACCATACTATGTAACAACATAATCATGGAAAAAACAAAAAGCAGTAACATTTATAAGTTAGTGTTAATTGTCAGTGTGCTATGCATACTTTTTGTATAACAATGATACCCTTTTGTGATAAAACAATTTACCAATTAGCTATGCAGTCGATATCGCCGATATATCACCGATATATCAGTTATTGGTCCCTTGGCGATACATAAGTCAAAATATCGGTACCGATAATATCAACGATATTGACCGATATTGGACTAATATTTGACTGATATATCACCAATATTCCCGATATAAGTGTTTTAAGTCTTAATTATCAACTTTTAGCGTTCAATGTTATTGTTTGAAGTCTTAATCAATTCTTACTTGCTACGATTGTTAGTGTTTTGCAATTTGCAAAAGGTTAATTTGTTAATGGTTGGAGACTATACTGAATTATTAGTGTTAAATTGCTATATATATGAATTTTACATGATATTAAAATTACCGATATCCCACCGATATCTCACTGCGATAACCGATATCTCAGATATCGGTCCTTGACTGATTTTCGATATTTTTCCGCATTAACTGCTTAGCCAATTAGTCATAAAACGAGAACATCAGCTGATGCTAAAGAATCTTATAAGAAAGAACACTATACTTGATAATTAGTAAATCGAAATGAATATCTATCTAACCGTTTGAGAATATAAATTCAATGAAAACTGAATATAAATCTACCCAACACGGTATAGTCAGTCTATTACGAGGGGACGAAATATAGCGAAATTAACGAGATCTAAGAAATAATAATAATAATAATAATAATAATTAGCTGAATTTGACTGATTGAATCAGCTAATAAGATGAGGAACGAATGGCTTGGTTTCTAGGGTTTAGACTTAGAGTAACAAAAGGGCGGGAAAATCTAGTGGTGAAATATGCGGAGGGAAAGTAACACACACAGCCTGCTGCTAACGAATTTTCTTTGCCTTACCCTTAGAGGTGCACAAATCGGTTTTTTTAAAAAAACCGGTTCGGTTAATAACCGAACCGGTTAATAACCGGTTTTTGTATGTCAAAACCCTAACCGGTCTAACCGGTTAGGACCGGTTTAGAAACCGGTTAGAACCGGTTAATAACCGGTTAACCGGTTTTTTTTTTAAAATAACCGGTTAATAACCGGTTTTTTTCATAATAACCGGTTTTAAAAAAAACCGGTTTTTCCATTAACCGGTTTGTTAACCGGTTTTGGCTCTAAAACTTGTAACCGAAATACGAACCGGCGGTTTGTAAACCGGTCAAACCGGTTTTAAAAAAACCGGTTTTCGTAAAAACCGGTTTCCGGTTTAAACCGGCAAACCGGTTCCCGGACCGGTTTTTTTGACCATCTCTACTTACCCTTTAAAAATATTTGGTACATTTGGTGTTTGTGGGGGCCAAGGAATGATACGGTCTTTAATGGGAAACAGCGCCTGTTAGTCGGTGGTGGATCCAGATCAACATTTTAGGGGTAACCTAAATTTTTTGTGTCATATATTCATGTAAATAATAAAAGAAAAAACGATAACAAATAAAGTTAAACAACTACCTAATAGATAATCTCTCCTCTTCGGCATTTGAAAGCTAGAAATCGAAAGATTACATCGCCTTCCATTATTTCATCAAGTGCTTCTCTTTCGACCGCACAAACTAGAGCATTGTTCAAATAATCCTCACCCATTCGATCGCGTAAATCCGTCTTGATAAGTTTCAATTTAGAAAAACATTTTTCAACGGTTGCAGTTGCAACCGGTAAAATTAACGCTGGCTTCAATATCCGAAAAACCAATGGAAAAGAAAGATTTTTTTTCCTGTTTTCACCATTAGATGAGCAAAGGTTACATATTCCATCAAATTTTACAAATATTTCATCCTCCTCTATAGAGCGGTAGAAGTCCTTAAGATCACCCAAAAGACGCTCCTTTATTTTGTACTAAAATCTTTCAGATGTATCTAAGAAAATGTCACTATCTTAAATGTGTAAAACTTAGAAAATCAATCACAAGGATTTAAACCCAACATATTTTCTAGCAACGCAGTTGTTACCTTATTGAATTGATTTCCAAATTATTGAATATGCATATCCAAAACCATATTAAAAATCTCAACTTTAAAATGATGTTGATTAGTAGTAGTGAACATAAGAGGCAAATGGTGAAGTTGATAATGATAGCGGTGATATGGCGCATTTGGAGAGCTCGAAAAACTTATATTCGAGAACGAGCCAATGAAGATCGAAACTATCACGGGCAAGATAAATGTGTTAAGTTTTTTGTGGATAAAAAATAGAGCGAAGTGTTTGGAAATAGACTGGTCTAGTTGGAATAGTTTAACTTTGTAATCTTGTGTTTCGGTTGTATCTCGGCCTTTGCTAGCTTCTCGGGAGAAGGGGCTTGAGTTTGTTTGTTTTTAATGAAAGTTGATGTTTAAAAAAAAAAAAAACTGATGACATTCTTTTGGTTTCTAGGCCTACCATAAGTTTCCTTTATATCTAATGTCTTGATATTTCTTTTACACAAAAAGAAGTCATTTGTTCCAACATCGCAGCAAACTCATTTTGTCTTAAATCATATCAATATTGTTTTGTTCCGTTTATCAACTTAGTCGCTTCTAATAAGTCTTGACTTTTTTTTAAGATGTTTTGTGAGAGCATTTGTGTGGCCTATCAACTTAGGCGCTGAAGGCTGAAGCGTGATGTACTAATGCTGGATTGCCAGTGTTTTGATTTTATATAATTGTAAATTACGTTTTCAGAGTTTTATTTTATTTTAAATTGTGTGGCTTTTAACTAATGGACGGGCTTTAAAATTTGGGTTTGTAAATGAAATTTTGAGATGAGGTGTTGGGCTTCTTCAAATGGGGTAACCTAATTTTCGTTTAGAGGTAACCCGATATATAAAACAACGTTTTAAAAAAAAGTTGCCCCGCGGAATGGAAGTTGAGGGGTAGCCTGCCCTTAGATATATCCGCCACTGATGCTAGTGGTACAATGGGTGATATTTAAGCGCTACGTTACTTATAGGTTTATAATAATGAGAAAATATCATGGAATTGGAAGAAATGGAGGTTATTCAATATTTAAATGGATGCGGATGTTTTTCCTTTTTATTGCGGTGGTTTACAATGGTATGTGATTTTGCAGTTTTTATGTTGTTGATGTAAATACCAACCGGTGGTTGAATGCGCTTGGCTTCTTTAGTGCATTGTAACATTGCTATACGTTTGATGGTTAACAAAATTGTGTTGGTCTTCAACTCATGACAATGTTTATAGCTTGAGCCAATCTTTTTTCTAGAACTTCTGAAAGTTTCTTCGTGTTTGCAACTTGAGCGTGCCTTTTTTTTCCTTCTCTTTTTTAAACTTTCAAAAGTATGTTTCCTTTAGGTTTGTCCATTACATTTGTATAAATTTAACTTAACTATTTATTCATGTATATTAATTCCAAGCTTTCGGCGTTATGAGAGCCACCATCTTGAATCGGCTTTAACAACATCCTAATGAAACGAACACAAAACAAACTTACTAAACGCAATAAAAAATATGAGATATTTGCCTAAAGTTTTACAAACACAAACATATTCTTCAACAATCGTTTAATTTGTTTTCGGCCCATTTCCTGTTACTACTTGTCATGAGTTGACACTACTTATTCAAAAGCTATAATATTTGTGTATAGTCAACCATGAACCGTTGTTAACAACCCTCAGCTGAAATGAGTTAACCACAAAAGAATATTATTTGGTTCGTTATAATCTTAAAACTTGTGGTATAAACCGTACCATGAACACCCCTAACATCAATTGAGTTCTACCGAGATTATTTTCTACTGTAAGTGTCCCCATGGAACCATCATAAAAGTGCAAAACAAAACAAAACAAATATGAGGTGATACAAAACAACATTGTTAAACTCATCATGAACCATTTGACCTTGAAACCAAGCAAAGAGCATGCGATGCACCAATGGCAACCGCAACAACATTGTGGGACCCCAAACCATCATCATCCTTAAGAAACTTCACTTCTATTGGAAACGGTTGTATCTCGGGCAGACCTGGAACACCTAGTTGACCATCTTTTGCATTTCCCCACATGTACAACTTACCATCATCTGCATAACAAATCAGCTTCACTCGCCTTAGATAAAACTTTTTAAATTTATTTAAAACTTAGATAAAATTTACCAGTTACAGCAGCTGATGAAGATCCGCCACAAGCGATATAAGCAACCTTTTCAGAAGCTAAAGATTCAATAACTGTTGGAACTGGTTGATTTTGTGTAGAAAAGTGGCCTAACTGTCCATGTCCACCATACCCCCAAGATAATACTCGCCCTTCATCTTTAATATTAATTAAAATATATAAAGCATTAGATTTCCGTAAGCAAAATTACAATTCTACTGTTAGCAACTGTCTTACCAGTTAAAGCAAGAGAATGATATCCACCACTTGCTATTTGAATGACACGAATACCATCCAAACCAGGAATCGGTTGAGGTTTCCAACCGCCCACTCGATTACCTCTTCCAAGCTCGTTGTTTGAGTTTGCTGCCAAAAACAGAACATGTTAAGGTTATCAGTTTTAAATCGTTTATCGCCTATTCGCAAACAAATATTGAATTACTACACGAAGTTCAAAACGTTACAGTTTTAGAGCAACTGTTTGCATGAATGCAACACCGTTCGTCCCTAAAAATGGATGGAAGTTAAACTGTACCATTAAGTGCATATGAAATGTCCAAAATACCCCTTAACACAATTGTACAAAATAAAGACTTTTGAGATCTCGATGCAACTTTATATATACATTGAATTGTAAAAGAGGTGGGACCCAAATGAGTATAACTTTGTATTTATTAAATTTAACTTTAAGGGGCATTTTGGACATTTCACACGCACTTAATGAAACAAGTTAACCTCCATCAATTTTAGGGATCAACTGTGTTAATTACGTTTGTGCAAACAGTTGGTTAAAGTTATTATTTTTTAAACTTGGGGACTAAAGTTACAATATGGCCAAACCAAAGGATCTATCCATGTAACTAACTCTAAAATATCTTGAAAAAAAATTACTTACCACCCCAGCTCCATAAATGGCCATCATCTGTAATAACTGTTGTAAAAAAACCACCACAAGCAACGGAAACAACAGGAACTGGTAATGCTTTCACTTTGGTAGGTATACTAAGCCCACCAGCTTCATTTGGGCCACGATTAGGCCCAAGCCCAAGCCTGCCTTCTCCTTCATCTCTTCCCCAAGTATATAGTTGACCTACATTGATCATGTATATAAGAACCGTTATGTTACAATTTCAATATGAGTGAATAATTTATCATGTAACAGGTTGAAAAAACGAGAGCCACCTGTTTCGGTGATGGCAGCAGTATGTGTGCCACTAGTTGCAATTTGACAAATTTTGCCCTCCCAAGTGCCTTCTACTCTTCTAGGAGAAAGTTCTCTTGTATAGACAGAGTGGCCAAGAGCTCCAAACCCACCATAACCCCTGTAAACTTCATTATAGACCGCAAAAATAACATTATTTGAAGAAATATTTACATTCAAAGAGTTTTTTTTGGTGCTTCAGAAAATCTTTGTGTTCTCTGTTCTTTACACCTTACTGTTGTTTTGTAAATGATGGTTAAAATTCTCAATCATCTCTACATTGTCAATACTATAAATTATATTTGGGGATGTGAAATGGTGTCAATAAATTGTTAAATGGCATATAATGCATTCTAGCAACAACTGTGACATGTTACATATAACCGGACACACCCTGCAGTTATACTTGTTACAGATAACCTGTAAACATAGACTGTTCATGTGTGACGTGCTTCTAATATAATGAAGTTAATAACTTTGATAAAAAAGTACAACTTATGTCATAAAAAACTCAACGCAGTATAAACTCATATAAAGCAAAGATCAAATGCCATCAACTAAATTAGAACCACTGACAATGAGTTTTAGTCTCTTTAATTATGTGCACTTGTTTATAGGGAAAATGTTTGATGGGGAAGAATCCCAAAAAAGTCTATTTGGCCTAAGTGGCCTAAAAATGATTTTTTGTTTCGGATAAAATCCAGCTCAAACAAAGCAACAAACTCTAACTGATCTTATTCCAGTGGCGTTGGAACTGGCTCGTCAAAACCTAAACCGTAAAGCTAAAATTGTAAAACAAAACTCTAAAGACTAAACACCAAAGCCAAGATGATATAGTTAGACAAGCCAGTTCCAACGCCGCTGTAGTGAGTTCAATCCGGGTACATTTGAGCCACTTACCGATAAAATAAAATACTTTCCTATGCTACCTAAGCAAAATACTTGTTATTTGATCTCACCCAATGCTTGATACTATTCAACTCTAAATTCATATAAATGTTTCAACTTTATGTAATAGCATACATTCAATAAACAAGTTCAATGAATAAATTGACAATTAACATCAAGAACACACAGTTCAGGTTTCAAACTGACCATGAGTACACTTGACCAGCCGAATCAATCGCAACCGAATGAAGTCCACCAAGAGCCACACTCTGAACCGACTCCAAACCCGGGTTCACCGTCGGCTGAAACACAGTATCCTCATGACCAAACCCAAGGCGGCCACCGTCTCCTTTACCCCAAATCCATAACCTCCCATCAATTAACACAGCAGAATGAAACAACCCACACCCAACACCAATTTCCAATTGCCCATTTCCACCCTTGGCACAAGATGATATTATATTATAAGACACGGAACCAAGAATCAGTGATGAAATCGGACACGGGTATATTTGGGATTCTTCTTTCCCGTTACCCAACTGGCCGGAAGAGCCTCTGCCCCACGTCAGCAGCTGCAGTGTAACAGCGCTGTCGGACGAGGTGGTCGTGGAGTTGTATAATATTGGGAGTTTGTCGGCGGCGGCGGTTGTTAGTTTACGGTGGAGTTGACGGAGGCCCATTTCCTTCAACCGTGTTTATTTCATTTCTCAAAATCACATCTATACTACACAAACTTAGGGAGCCTAAACGACTAAACGAACCGAGCGTTCGGAAAATTGTTTATCAACTGTTTTGACAAGAAGTTTGTTTATGTTCGTTCTAAATTTTTAATAAGTGAAGGATCATGGACAAGGGACTATGTTTGATTAATTAAATGAACAGATATAAGGTTAGATGTCATGTCCGTTCAGTTGTGTTCGTGAAAGTTCGATAATGTGTTCGTTAATATATTTGTTTGTTTATGTTTATTTATTAAAGATTTTTTTTTATTTTACCAGTGATTAGTGATTGAATTAAGGAAAATTAGATTCCAATAATTCAAACTATTAACTACTGGTTAATATTAATATCAAAATAACAAGCTAACTACCGGCAATCTCAATTTTCAATTTTGTTACCATTAACAATCCTATTCTAACAGATTATTAACTCCGTTAATTTTGTATTATGTGGCGTGTGACGTGGATAGTAATATGAAAATAATAAAATAAATGATTATGAAACTCAAAGAAATAATACATAAACACCTGTTTCTTCTAGAAGCACTTCCACTATGTTTCCGAGTTTATTTTTGAGGAGAAAAGAAATGAAAGTTTTTTACTTTTCTTTCTTTTCTTTTATATCTTTTTTTCTCATTTCCTTTTCTTTCTTCTCATTTCCTTCTAGGTTGGAAGGAATTTTTTTCTTCTATTTTCTTTTTTCTTTCTCACATTTCCTTTTCCTTTCTTCTCTTAAATGAAACTCTGAAACAGAAAATATTATGATTTTTTTTCTTTCTTTTCAATAAAAACTTTGAACACAACTCCTCCTTTGTTTCTTTAATTTATGTTCCTTTCTTTTCTTAAATGAGACTCAGGAACATAATCTTGTTCTCGATAACCCAACTTTGTCAATTTCAAGTTCAAACTACCAGTCGTCGAAACCATACACTTCATCTTTAACCTAACATTCGCATGCGAGATCCCGTTCCGAGCAGTCTCAATACCATGACGCACACAGAGATGTCGTTTCAAGCAATCTTCTTGTCGGAGTTGCAGGTTTGGCTGGAAACACATGGTGAGGGTTAAGGTTGTACCAACTTCTCGAACAGTTGCTTTCTCTTACAGTCCGGAGTAGTTACTGGAGTGGTGCCGAAGTGGTGATCCATTGTGGATGAGAGTAGGAGATGAAGGAGACGACGAGTTGGAGGACATGGTGGGTCCATTCTATTTTTATTTTTGAATAGCTAATATTTTATCCTTATGCCTCAAGTGAGACTATAACCAACAATCATTTGGTTGAAAAGTCATTCTTCTTTGTCATTAGACCAAGCTAGTGACAATCCACCAATCTATTTATTCTCCTGAATTATATAATTAATTAATTAATTTTATATATTATTTTTTAATATTATTATCCATGTCACACGCCACATAATACAAAATTATTGGAGTTAATACTTCGTTAGAATGAGATTGCTATTGGTAACAAAAATGAAAGTAGGAATTCCAAGTAGTTAGATTGTTAGTTGAGATTAATATTGACCAATGGTTGATAGATTGGATTATTTGAATCCAATTTTCCTTGAATTAATGGGTATACTTGTCTAAAACTTGTTATTTTGCGGCGAACCAACAAAATTGTATCTTTTCATATTGTGTTGTTATTATGCATACAAGTATACATAATATTCAGAGTAAGTCTAAGCAGGTTTATTTTAATAGTTGGATTCGACACCCTATCAATCGGTGATGTTGCTGGGGATGATCCATCAAAATTGTTGAATTTTCTTTTTTACCACACGTCATCCTTTTCTTAATTATCCCCAAAGTCATTTAAAATTCAAATATTCCTTCATGATAACCCTAGGTGTTTTATTTTTAAAAGTCACGTGGGAAATATAAAATATCTTTAGAGCTCATGAGAATATTCTTTCAATATAGGACTCATATCTTCAAGCTTCAAGAACCTATGGAATGTGGTCCGACAATAATCGATTTTTGATAATTCCTTCCAACGTCCATCGTCTTCTCTTGAGACCGCTCTGCACCTACAAAAACAATAAAACCACTCCAAAGTAGACTCGACTCTACTCCACCCAAACTTATATTTACTATATAACGTAATACGTGTATGATAAATGCATATGGCAAAAATTAGTGCTTAAAGTGCTATAAAACATGGCAAAAAAATGTCACTAACAAATCTCCCCAAACTTAAACCTTTCCTAGTCCTCAATGAAGTCAAAAATAGTATAAACCAAGAATATATTTTATTATTATTATTATTTTTATTTTTTTTATCATTTTGTTTTTACTTTTAAAAACCCGTTTTGGTACCAAAAAGATTTGTAATGAGATCATAACCGACATGTGAACTCTTTTCTCATTCATTTGAACCCTAGAAGTACATACACGTGTAACTGTGATTGTTAATATTATGTGCCCCTTTAAACTCTAGCCCACTTAATCCCAACCAAATGTTTTCTGCTTAATAATATACAATATTACCCGCATTGTTCTATCGTCCCCACACCCGACACCCGTGACCAAAAACCTACCCGCTTCACTACTTATTTAAGATTTCCAACACCACACTTAATGCGACCATGCACCCTAACCATAGCACAATAGCTATGATCTTTTAACCGCTTATTTCTTTGGCTTTGATTATGAAGATCAGGACTTTTCTCCTTTTAAGATCGACTTATAAGTAAAAACAAAATGTGATCCGGATGTACCAATGTGTTCGTTTTTGCATCACAAACATTTATTTTGTCTCAGATCGTTCGCACTCACCTCAAAACCTATATGTAACCAATATTAAGAAACTAATTTCGTCCTAGAATCTGAATAGTAAATGAAGGATCATATAACTCACTGTCCGGACATCTGATCATCAATTCCTTTGTTGGAGTAAGTATCTATATGTTAGGAAGGTTCACCGAAAAGTTCAGCTCGATCCAACGGTCGGATCTCCGGGAATCTGCATTTATTTAGAGTTGCGTTTATAGAATATCCCTAGCAAACCGAATACAAAAACGGGTCTAGAAATCCAACTTAAACTATTCCAATCCTCATATCCGCAATTCAAAATGATTATTTATGGGTTATGACCCTCTGTATAAAAATCAAGACGATCGGACCGTTAGATCATCCGTTATAGACCGCTCTTTGCAGACATGCAAAACTAACAATCCAGATTTTAAAACATGTTTTTAATGAACTTAAGCCCAGAATGAGGACGATCGGAGCTTACCATCGTGTTCGGGACGTTGAATTGGTTCCGGGTAGAAGATGGGCTTCGGTCGCCACCGAACCACCGCACCGGACCACCACCGGCCGTTGTCGGGCTGCAACCGGAATTCTCGTCCTTCTCTCTACCCTTCTCTATCTAAAATGCAGAAAATATGTTGTTAAATTAATGAAAAGTGGGGTGCGGTTTAAAACGAGTTTTACGATCGCGTTTCGGTCTCTCGCTTCAACGATCCCACTACTCGAGTGACGTTTTATTTTCCAAATGCATTTCGTCAAAATATTTATTCCGTTCTCGACTTAAATTTGTCTCGTTAACTTATTATTGCCGCTAATAAGTTATTATCGATCGTTTCCCGATGTTGGTTCCGTGTTTCTCCAAGCTTAATGAAACGACTGTAGTTATTTTTTCCAAAAACAACTCATCCAAACTTATGGTGTCTATTTGATTTATTTTATCCAAATAATAAATCTCAAATACTGCGATAGCATCAACTTTTACAAGCTAATAGGTACATGTGCTTTAACGACCGTGTTTGAAAATAGTAATTTGCATTTTCCCGCTTTGTTATAACTCGGAATTGAGTCACGTTTTCGCCAGCATTCTCGCTTTTCAATCCTCTGTAGTGTTCAAATGGATTCAACCATGGATATTTTCTCGAATGTCGAGTTGAATATTCACACGTTTAAGCGAAAACGTTCGTATCTTCTTAACTTATCACCAAAATTCTTTATTCCGTTTGACTTCTCGCACATTTTAAAATATATATATATTCCCTTCATTCTTAGCATAAAATAATATATTTAACTTAAGGGTCTTAATTCTCACTTAACCCAGTCTAAGCATGTCTTAATCTCGTTTATGAAATATAATAATACTTTTTATATTGCCGGGAATCACACTTATATTATATTATTGTTGTTGTTGTTGTTGTTATTATTTTTATAATTAAGGGTACTTTGGTTATTTTACACAAACTTGACTGAAAATTTGACCGTGTTAGCGGGTAAGGACCACCGTAGTTACAAAATTCATACATTTGGACCAACTTAGTAATAAGATATTAACTATTAGGATCAAATTTGTAATTAGTTAAGTTTAAAGTTCAAACATGCAATACGCGCAAACTACAGGACCAGCCATACACCTAAGTCCTATAAATACGAACATGTAATTGTAACGTAACGGTATTGAAATATACAGGTACTTTTATACCATTAACTGTGTGTTTCATATCTTCCTAATATCTCTTGTATAATCATCAATTTCTAAATCTATAAGTCAATCATGATTACGAACATGTAATTGTAACCAAACGGTATTGAAATATACAGGTACTTTTATACCATTAACTGTGTGTTTTATATCTTCCTAGTATCTCTTGTATAATCATCAATTTCTAAATCTATAAGTCAATCATGATCCAAATACATAAGGGTTAGGATTTTCTTTAACACATAGATAAACTTGGTTTTTTCTGTATAAAATGGAGATGAAGATGGTACAAATTTGTACTCTTTTGCTATAAGACGAACTAGAATGTGGTGTTGGGTAACTTTTAATATCAATCCTATTTAGTGCTAATTCTTTTTATCTAATATATATTTTGCAGGTCATATGAACTTTGAAACATCTTGAAACAACGTTAGCTATTAAACCAGTGAGTTCGTAACAATCATAAACATTTAACCATGGTTTTTCTTCGTAGTAGGCGTATATATACATGCATAAAACAATGTCTAGAATTAATTCACGCTCTTGGCCACGACCAATAGAGTTAGCATTGTCTAAATGTTAACTCGCTGTCAACATTTCAATACTATGCAGTACATATAATGATGCCACTCAAAAGTAACTCCCTCCCAATGGTCATGAATGGATCCAACGAGCTTGGCCAACATCCTTTTCGGGAAAAAAAAATGGAACAACAGTTAATTCTGTTTTATGTCATATACAAAATACACAAAAAAAAAAAAAAAACATAATAATCATATTTGGAGGTAAATTACTCTTGTTGAGCATCAACACTCAACAAGTATCATTTACCAAAATCAACTCATTAGTAAAACTAAACATATCAAAACCAAAATAATATGTTATAAAGAACTCATAATCTTTAGTCATGCATCATTGTTAATTACCACCACATAGACCTCACGTATCACCAACGATGAGCAACTTCAATTGATCGTAACCGGAGAGCACAAACGCACCAGCAATGGCTCGGATTGGGATAGTTGGAACACATTCCCCCATGAACAGAGACCTAGAACCCTCATTCTTCAAGATATGAACAAATGCATCCATTGAATTCTTGTACTTAACTGCTTGACCCGATGTCATCAGCCTCTTTCTTCTTATCTTTTCAATTGGATAGGACACAACTTTTGCATTATTGGTGCACCACCAAGCAACAAGACTTTCAGAGAAGCGAAGCTGAAAATGCACCCAAAACACAACCAACAATTATTAATAGACAATGCCATTTTTGTGACAATTTTGAGTTTTGACCCATATTTAATTTGGTGGGATATGCATTTTGATATTTTGTTATCATTGATTATGGTTTTAGTAAATAAAAACATCAGAAAATATACAAATGTTGTGATGTTTGACTTGTAGTTGTTTTAGGAGACTGAAAAACGTTCATAGGTGGTTCGTAGGTAATCATTACCCAGAGACAATGCAAGTTTCTTGTTCTAGAAACGTACTTCAATTCATTACTTTCCCCCTTTTTATTCAATATTTCGTTCAACATACTATTATTATTATTATTATTATTATTATTATTATTATTATTATTATTATTATTATTATTATCGTATGACTAGATAAATTCACCACCTGAATTATCATTGATATTACAAGTAATTTATAATACAAGAGTTACAAAGGCAACAACATAAACCAAGGAAATTACAATCAAACAATATTATATTGACTAAATTAATAGATGAGGATTATGTGCCTTGATCCTTGCCTTGACAATAGTTTCCAATACCCCCCCTCAAGCGAATTGGTGGCGGATGAACTCGCAACTTTTCATGAAAAGATTCAAAAAGAGGTCTTGGCAACGGTTACGTGAAAATATCAGCCACTTGGAGCTTGGTTGGAACAAATTTAGTATGTAGTTTTCCGGCAGTCACGAGTTCCCGAATAAAATGATAATCTATGTCAATATGTTTCGCCCAACGATGAGCAACCGGATTTTGACTAAGAAAGAGAGCACTCAAATTATCACATAAAAGGGCGGGACGGGCAGATGGTAAAGCATTTAAATCACGTAATAAGTGAGTAATCCAAATGAGTTCCGCCGCGGTGTTTGCCATCGCCCTATATTCAGACTCACAACTGGATCTAGACACCGTTGGTTGCTTTTTTGCACTCAATGACACAAGATTTCCTCCTAGAAAGATAGAATAACCATAGGTTGAACGTCAGGTTTTAATGCAACGGGCCCAGTCGGCATCCGAGTATCCGATTAAGGTGGGTTTGGTTGGATTGGAAAAGGTTAACCCATAACAATAGTGCCTTTAACATAGCGCATAATTCTCTTCAGTAACTGAAAATGATGCACGGTTGGTGCATGAAGGAACTGACTTGCCTGGTTCACTGCATATGATAAACCTGGGCGAGTTATAGTAAGATATTGCAAAGCACCAACAAGTGATCTGTATAAAGTAGGATCATGAAACGGAGTGCCTTGGCTAGTAAAACATTAGTGGCAAGGGGAGTACCCATGGGTTTGACCTTTTGTAGACGGGCTCGAGTTAAAATGTCATGGGCATACTTGGTTTGGCTGAGAAACAAACCATCTTTAGTGTAGGAAACTTGAAGGCCAAGAAAATAACTCAAATTTCCAAGATCTTTAATTGCAAATTCACTTTTTAATCTAGCCACAAACCGTTGAACAGATGACTCGTCGGAACCGGTGAGAATTATGTCATCGACATAGACCAATAAGTATTGAAGACACGATCCACGATGAAAGATGAAGAGAGATGTGTCCGCTTGACTGCAAGTAAAACCTTGGGTGATTAGGAAATTACTTAGGCGTTGAAACCATGCCCGAGGGGCTTGCTTTAAGCCATAAAGAGCTTTGTTGAGACGACAAACGTGATTTGGTTTGCTATAATCATTGAAGCCAGGTGGTTGCTCCATAAAGACGGTTTCTATAAGATTGCCATTAAGAAACGCATTTTTAACGTCAAGTTGATGAAGAGACCACCGGTTTGTCATAACAAGAGAAAGGACAATACGAACCGTTGTAGCTTTAACAACGGGACTAAAAGTGTGTGAAAAATCAAAACTGGGCACTTGTGTGAAACCTTGAGCCACAAGTTGTGCTTTATACCGATCAATGGTGCCATCCGAGTGATATTTGGTGCGAAAAACCCATTTTGATCCAACAACATTCGTATTAGGAGGTCATGGAACAAGAGTCCATGTTTGGTTCTGGTGAAGAGCCGCCTTCTCTTCCCTCATAGCATCATACCAATGTTGGTGTTTAGCGGCAGTTTTGAAGCCTTTGGGATCATGAGTGGCAAGCAAAACATAATGAAGTTTGGAAGGAGCAATGGCTAAAAAGTCGATGATATGGCGGGATATAATAATTCTGGCTTTGCTGCGAGTAACCATAGGGTGGGTGGAGGGCAAGGTGACTGGTGGCGGGTTATTTGATGGTGAGGCAGCGGATGAGGTGGTGATTGGTGAGGGCACGGATGAGTTGGCAGATGATTGAATAGTTTGTGAGGCCTCTGGTGATGTGAAGTAAGATGTGGAAGTTGTTGTAGGAATGTCGGGTGGTGAGATTATGGGAGAGGCTCGTGAGGTAGGGGTGATGGGTTCATTTTGGGTAGTGGGCTGGATATTGTGAGAGTGGGCTGGAATGTCACAGGTGGGACAATGGGCTTGAAGTGGTGAGTGTGAGGGAGTAATGGATTGGATTTTGGGTTTGGGTTTAAGTTTGAGCATCACTAGTAACAGTGGACTGGTTAATAGTGGATGAAGTTTGATCAATATAGGAAGTTAGGAAAAGGGTTGCAAGATCAACGGGTTTTGTATTGATGGAAAATGGGAAAGAATCTTCATCAAAACGTCCATGGCGGGTAATGTATGTTCGAGAAGTAATTGGATCAAAATATTTGTATCCTTTGTTTTGAGTGCAATAGCCAATGAAAATACACTGAATACTCCGGAGTGCAAGTTTATGAGAAGCATATGGTCGTAGATATGGAAACACACAACATCCAAAAACTTTGAAGTTTGTGTAATTTGGTATGGAATGGAACAAAACTTCAAATGGTGATTTTTGGTTTAACAACTTTTTGGGTAGACGATTTATGATATGAGCCGCTGAAGAGAAAGCATAAACCCAAAAGATAGCGGGTGCAATTGCACCAAAAAGCATAGTTAGACCCGTTTCGGTAAGATGACGATGTTTGCGTTTGGCTCTACTGTTTTGTTAGGATGTATACGGGCAAGACATCCGATGACGTGTGCCATTACTTATAAATAAATTTCACATTTTTTATTTAGGAACTCGGATCCCCCATCACTAGTTAGAAAGACTTTAATTTTGCACGAAAATTGGGTTTGTACGAAAGTCATAAATGTGTGAAGGACTTCAACAAAATCCGACTTGGCTTTCAAGGGATAAAACCAAGTAAACATAGAAAAATCATCAATAAACACGACATAATATCGATATCCATCTCGTGAAACAATGGGAGCAGGTCCCCACAAATCACAATGTATTAAATCAAGAACATGTAACGAACGCTTATCATTTAACTGAAACGGTAATCGATGTTGCTTTGAAAGTTCACAAGAAGAACAAAGACTTGGTTTAGGTAAAATAGATGTAAGGTTTAAACAACCATGCTTATTTAAAATAGAAACGACATCAAAGGCAACATGCCCAAGACGTTTATGCCAAAGTTCAAAGGATGATTTTGAAGAAGAAAAAACGGTAGCCTCAAGTGCTTGAAAACTGGGGCTCAAAACATAAAGTCCGTCCTTATGTGTCCCTTTTGCTAGAATTGTCTTTGTGACCGAATCCTGAATGACAAAATAAGATCGAGAAAATAAGAAATCAATAGGATAATCATTGGTAAGTTTGCTAACAGAGAGCAAATTTTTTTTTAGATTAGGGACAATTAGGACATCATTTAGTTTTAAATTAGGACTAATAGAAACAGTACCGACACGAGAGATTGGAAGAATATTACCATTACCAAACACCACCTTCTCATGTCCTCGATACGAGGACAAGAAATCAACATGAGAATGTGATGGTGCCATATGAGCGGTGGCACCGGAGTCAACGCACCAATCTGGTTTGGTGGCGGTGAGATTGCAATCAGCATGGAAAGCCTGAGCAAGGTTTGCAGCCGAATAGGATGATTGATGAGCAAAGCTTTTTAAATTTGGACAAGCATTAGCAAAATGTCCATTTGTCCGACATAACTGACAGTGAGGGGTACGGCGACCTCGACCACGAGAGTTCATAGAACCACTTCCATGATTACCTCTGCCAGAACGACCACGTCCTCGAGAGTATGGGCGAGAAGATGTGTCGTGGGTTGTGAAAGCAACCGGAGCAGGTTTAGTCCCATGAAGAGCAGAGATAAACATCTCATGCCTCTCAGCGTTAGCAAGAAGATCACGGAAAGGAGGGCGGGGCTGAATAGCCCGGTAAGTCACAGAAAATGACTCGAAAGTTGAGCCGAAGCCACAGAGAAAGTAATGGGTTTTATCGGAGTCCAGTACCGGCTGTCCGATGGCAGCTAATTGATCACATATGCCCTTGAATTTTAGCCCAAAATCCGCAACAGAAAGACTACCCTTTTTTAATTGCCTCAGGGAGTCTCTAAGAGTCTGGGCTCTCTCCAATGAATCATGGTTGTAAGCCGATTCTAGTGCTTTCCAAACATCATGAGAAGTGGAAAGACCTAAAACTTCGGCCATAGCTTCTTCTGTGAGCGAGGATTGAAGAAGCAGGAGCACCCTCTGATCAGCCTCAAACCAGGAAGCATAAGCGGGATTAGGGTTTGTTTTCCCTTCAACAGTGATAGTTTTTGGGGGTGCCAGATTCGTGCCATCAACAAAACGAAACCAATTTTGGAGATGAAGGAGGGGGGTAACTTGGTTTTTCCAGAACAGAAAGGTTGATGGTGAGCATGTGAAGTAGGGTGTTCATAGGGAGAGAGGAGTCATTGGAGGTGATTTGGTCGGCCATTGAGATGACGTATGGAATAACGTACAGAGGTATAGAGATGAGGGCGGTGATACTAGGTTTTTGGTGAGAAATGTATGAACCGTATTCTGGCTGATACCATGTATGACTAGATAAATTAATTCACCACCTGAATTATCATTGATATTACAAGTAATTTATAATACAAGAGTTACAAAGACAATAACATAAATGAAGGAAATTACAATCAAACAATATTGACTAAATTAATAGATGAGTATTATGTGCCTTGATTCTTGCCTTGACAATAGTTTCAAATAATAATAATAATAATAATTATTATTATTATTATCTGGAATAACTTGTGCATGGGAGTTTTTTTTCTTTCTTCTTCTTTCGAACAAGAAACCCTAAAACACGCATAGTTAAAGCTCATTGCCAAAAAAGGCAAGGGTGTTCGACATCTAAGGTCCTTTGAGGCGATTTTGAATCAAAAGGACTGTTGTCAACACAAGAATGAGGTCAATATCATATCACAACGGATCATTCGGGTTCTAATCCTCATGTTTTTGCATTCCTATCTTATCTAATTGAACATGATTTCTTTTGAGTTTAGTTTGATTTTGTTTGCAATGTCTGGCTAAATGCCTATTTACTGTTCAGATGCGATTACTTGTTGACTGGTTTGATGTTTTGTTATGGTTTACTCATTACCTTATTTTATTCCCCTAATTTTGTTACAGATTCTTTATTTTACTCCATGTTTTGTGTGGCTGCTAGTTAGTAGCTTTTTACTTTTGTTTTTTCTTGCTCCCTTTGGTGTGTCTTTTTTAACCAACTACAAGGATCAATTGCAATATCAATTTGAATTACCTTATCAATATAAGTTACCAATTCTCTAATCAATATCTTTTACCATAACAAAATTGATATGGTATAAGAGCACGTTTAAGATCCTATTCTTAAGAGAAAGAAAAAAAAGGGAACCCTAGCTTAATGTCAGGCGTCAGAAGAACTATCACTGATTCAGATTCTTTTCAAGCTTCTGTTCTGGTTAAACGACAGACCATTGTGATTTCTGTGGTTAAAACAACCACAACAAAGACAGTTATTTCAAGTGGATTAGTTACCCGAAGTGGTAGACAGGCAAAGGAAAATCAACCATATGAAGGTGGTTTGTGATAGAAAAAAACAGGTCCCATTCCAGGGATAAACAAAGAGCAATATTAGCAGTTAATAAGTTTTCTTTTGGAAGCAGTTGGCAAACCGCTAAGGAGGAAATGGCACCAGTAGCTAATCTTGAATAATAAGGAGGGTAAGTGGATCATTGACTCGGGTGCCACCGAGCATTTTATTTTATGATATTTCTCATCTTAAAAACATAAGAGAAACAATCAATTTCCTGTAACGACACCTAATTGTGCAGGGGTCATGGGGATTACACTCCATCAAATGGAATAACCATCAAAAACGTGTTACATGTTCCTGATTTCAAATGCAATTTGTTGTTGGTTAGTAAATTCCCAAACAACTTACAGTGTGTCGTAACATTTTTTTCAAAAAAAAAAATTAGTCATGCAAGGCTTTCATTTAAGGGAATTGATTGGAGTGGGTGAATACACAAGGGATCTATACACGAAGGGATGATGGGAACCAAGAGAAGCAATGATGACAATGAATACTGCGTGGTATAAAAGATTAGGTCACGCATCTATCTCTTAACTTTCTCATGTTGATTTCTTCAAGAATATTTCTTTGGACTGAAAAGGTGTTTTTTGATTCTTGTGTTAAAGAAAAAATTGCTAGATTGCCCTTTCTTTTCTATTAGATTATTAGCATCACAAATTCTAGTGTTTGCTTTGAACTTATACATTATGATGTTTAGGGAAGGTATTAGACACTTTCCTTTACACAAGCAAACTATTTTCTCACTAATGTTAAAGAGCCAAATTCAAACCACTTTTAGCCATCACAAATGAACAAGGTTACGAGGGCACGGGTCTGGAGGATCCAGAAAGCCAAATGAATGAAAACAACCAGGCCTCACTTATTGGCCCAACAGCGGAGGCTGAAAATTCTGAAAATGACCCAGAACTTTTCGAACGGCCCAAATGCAACATACTTAAACCGATTTATTTCAAGGATTTTGATTTAAAGCTTCGCCCATCACTAGACCACGAACAACTATGGCCCATGTAGATTAACACAAAAGAAAAAATTGTATATGTTTTCACCATACCCTTAGACACACAAAGTCTTCATAATCTACTCAACAAGGTAAGTATTACGGATCTCCATGTGCTAACTTGACGGGGAGTAATGGATTGTTATTTACCTATTACCTTATTTTCATCAATAACATAATTTTATTCCCCTAATTTTGTTACAACTTCTTTATTTTACTTCGTGTTCATATGGTCGGCTGCTAATTAGTAGCTTTTTCCTTTCTCCCTCTCTACGTGAAGGGGGGGGGGGGGGGATTCTTTATTTTAACAAACTACAAACGATCAATTGAAATATCAATTTGAATTACCAATTTTCTAATCAATATCTTTTACCATACCAAAAATTGATAGTTGTGTGGTTGATTTGATCTTTCAATAAAGTTACGCTATTTAGATTAGAATTCTTCTATATATGTATTATATTGGCGTCATTAGTGTAGGGCCTGAAAGTCTAGGGCTTGAAACGCTAACGGGTAATAGACAACTTAGTAGTTCAATCGGTAAACTCGTGAGCTACTTACCAAAAGGATATACATAAACAAACCTCCAAAATAATTAGGGTTTTCTATATCATTGATCTTGTTAGGTCATTAGTCGTACGTTCACAAGCTAACTCAAACCCAACATGGAAACCCAAAGTCATAAGGTAGCGTTTGGTACGCAGGAATGATAGGATGAATGAAATGATTCATTGTGTGGGAATGAAAAAAGTGGTGTTTGGTTGCTTAATGGAATAGAATCATCCATTACATATGGAATCCCATTCCATCAAAACCATTCCTTCCTACCCTCTTTTTTTTTCATTCCATTCCTCATTCACCCTATTTTCTCAACATCACCACTACCTAACAACAACAACCACCACTACCATAGCCACTACCACCACCTGACCGCCACCGTCACCACCATCACCACCGCCTCCACCACCACCACCTTACCGCCACCGCTGCCACCATCGTCACGGTAACCACCGTAAACATTGTTATCGCTGTCGCCTGACCATCACCGTCACCACCACTGTCATTGCCTGACCACCACCACCGTCGTCGCCAACCTACCATCTCCATCACTACCAATGCTACCACGGACACCCCACCAACACCGTCACCACTTCCACCACCATTTTCGTTGCCACCGTCGCCATTGAAGTTTTTTTTTTTTTTTTTGGTAAAAAAATTAATTTGAGATATGAGTGTTTTTATTATTTTTATTTTATTCATACAATTTTTTTGGATACCAAACAACATAAAGTAATAATTCATTTCATTCCCATAGGTTAACAAACAAGACAAATGAATGGTAATGATCCATTTCATTCCTTTGTCCATTCCATTCCTTCTCTCATTTCATTCCTCCTTCATTCCATTACCTCAAACCAAATTAGCTTCATCTAATTAGGTCTTAAAGCATGTCTATAGCATCCATTCCTCGACAGGTGGGATTAACCTTATTTAGTTTTAATCAATCTTAGCACTTTAAAAGGTATTGTTGGATTAGGTTCCAAGAGCATTCCATAGATATAATCCTTTTTCATATTCATTCCATCTTCGATGATTCAATTATGAATAGTTGCCCTTTCCCATATGGATATTAATCATATTTTGTTTGCTTTCTTTATTTATCGTCTTTTTTTTATGTTTTAAAACCAAAACTTACAAAATATTCACACACACACATATATATAGGCTAAGTATAAAATGAAAACCCATTTGAGTTGTAAAAACTCTAGAAACCCATTCTCAACTACATGTTTTTAATTAATGTTTAAATCTTGTGGTCCACAATTAAAATGAATAAAAAATGTAAATATAAATATAACTTTTTCTCTCTCCTGAAAACATATATAAAAATTAGTAAAAAAATGTTAAAAAATAGCAAAACATTTTTTTTTGATGTTTCGGTGTTTTATATTAAATGTTACAACATATATTACATGTAACAAAAAAAACGATGTTACATAGGGTTTTCACGGGTTTTCACAACTCAAATGAGTTTTCATTTTAACCTTACCCCTATATATATATATATATATATATATATATATATATATATATTGGTATATAGCCTAGTATTAAAATATACTTGAATATTTTTGAAAGAACCTCAAGTGAAAGTCTACAACACTTCAATCAATGTGTTATTCAGTGGTAAGAAAAAAAAATATTTAAGTAGACCAAACTCGAAGGACATTCAAATTTTGTACGCTATATATTAAAGCATATACGAATTTCTTGAAGTGGCAGGTAACATTGACTCTACACGTTGGGCATAAAGGAATTGCCCAAAAGAATGATGGGGTCAATACATCAGAGGTGAGCGTAAGTGCTTGACGATTATGCTTGAAGCCGTAGTCTTACAAGATTTATGGATTAGATGTACATGTCTTATTTGGTGTAACCGGTTCCAACAACGACCTAAGTGTCCTCTACCAATCGTCAGTATTCAATAGGGTTGTACATGAATCCGCACTGAAGCGTCTATTTAAGTCAAACAATCATATTGTTTTGCTGAGGGAAATACACCACCTGCTAGGCAACTTTTGTGAAATCATTTGCTTATTCGTAATATGATAAATGGATAAGGTTCATGGCAACACAAGAAACACCAAGAAAGGATATGTAACAAGCTTTTGTTGTCCTAAAAACTCAGCGGACTAATCGCTTGCATCATGAAATCAAACATTGAATCAATGTAGAGGTAAATTATGATATTTTTAATTAAGAAACTGCGGAACAAGAAACCCACTATGCCCTTTGATTGGATCTCTTGGAACATATTACAAGCATCAAATCTAGACGAAAATTTTTAATTTTTATGGTTTTGATTTAGTGTTGAGTATTCCCATCCTATACACTATCATATTACAAGCATCAAATGTAGACGAAAATTTTAATATTTTTATGGTTTTAGTGTTAGAGCATTCCCATCCTATACATTATTTATTGTAAGTGGAGTTTTTATAGTTTAGGGAGTAGTTTATGGTGTTGTGAGTAAAGGAGAACGAAAATACACTGATATTTCTGTATATGTGAAAAGTTCTTGTAGCACCCTATAAACTTTTTTTTGAAAGTGGTTGTGAGTGAAGGAGAGCGAAAAATATAATGATAAAGATATAAAAGTATTATTTAATTGAAAAAAAGAGAGAAAATGTAATGATTTTAGTGTAATTTTGGATTTGGAGATAAGATAAGGGATGAGAATGCTCTTAGGTGCTGTTTGTTTTTTTAAAGGTAAAATGTTTGAAGTCTGCGTATAACATCTGTAGACATCTATAGAAGAAAAGGTGGATCAAACCTCTGAAATATGCAAGAAGAATACTGTTTTTTTTTTTTAACGTTTGTAAAATGTTAAAATGAACTGATGGTAGTTGGTGTTGGTAGGTGGTGGTGTTTAACTCTCTGCGGAACTTAGAAGATCTTAGAAGTGGATGGACCAAGTATGCACAAAGAAGAGTTTGCACAGGAAATTTTTAATGAAACTTTTTCGAAAAAAACATTCTGCAGATGGCAATGTCTGTGTGACACAAACAAAAGAGCCTACGCATGCAATTTTGAGAAAAACAAACACCACCTTAGTGTTTGTTTAAAAATAAATAAAAATAAAATGTCTTTTATCATATAATTAATATCTAAATATGATTAAATGATAACTTTGCTAAGCCTTGATTGGGCAAGTTGTGGCACCGTATTTATTCACAAAGTTTATTTGTTTCTTTTTTCCGGTATCGTAATGAACGTAATGAAAACCGACCGAACATCAACCTTTTTTGTTTTGTTTTAGTTCCAATATCGTAACGAACGTGATGGAAATCGACTGAATTTGCTTATATTGGAGGCCTTAACGCCGGGACCGACAACGCTCGGGTTTTACCAACGCCCAAGTTTTACCGATTGACATCACTCAATTGGTCCACCTCAGTTCTTACATTTCTTTGTTTTAGTTTCGCTACCATAACCACCGTAACCAAAATCGACCAAATTCACGTCAAGTTACCGCCTCAACGCCCAGGAAGAACACACCGCCCGGGTTATACCAATCGAATAAATATGTTAATGTTTTTAATAATACGTTAGACGAGTGCCCCTAATTTTTTCGATTTTTTATTTCAAGTTTGTTAATATCAATAGCTTAATTATTTCGCTCATATATCTTTCAAAATGAATACAAAGATCTATGTTCTTTCGTAAATCCGAAAGAAAGTACTTGGGTTCTCCCAATAACTAAAAAGTGTAGATGCTGGTTCGCATGGTGGAGGGACTGATTCGTAAAAATGAGCGATCTAGTTGTAATGTATCTAATGAAACCGTCGTTAGAATTGAGATATTGTTCAAAGAGAAAGATCTCAAATATATGGAGTTTGTTTTTATATATTATAGGGATGATCCGAATGCATAGAATGTATCGTCAAATATTTAATATGATTCTACAAGATCTGGTTTCGTTCAAGTAAGGGATTCAAGCCAATTGAAAGGATCTTCTGATTAATTCTGGTACCGTAATGAGCCTAGCAAATTCTGACTGAATTCACCTTTACTCGACGCTGCAAAGCACAAGTTTACCAATCGATTTCATTGCGCTACTCGTGGATAAATCACTGGTATTGAATAAATGACAACTTTGGTGCCGCAAGGCCTCATTGGACCTCCTAGCGACACCTTAATGGTCGAAGGCTAGAGCTGCTCACGAGTCGAGCCAGGGCTAGCTCGAGCTCGACTCAAAATTTGATCGAGCTTGCTCAGCTCGAACTCGAAATTTGAATCGAGCTGAAAATATGATTTCAAGATTGGCTCGGATTTAAATCAAGCCAGCTTGGCTCAGCTCGACTCGATTTGGATCAATAGCAATTCAAGTTTACAACACAAAAACATCCTAAAATTAATCGATAAACAGATCGGAATATAACTATACATCAATCCGAGAAAACGAAATTACTATATTGTCTTAACGTTTTTCGTCAACAGAAACATTCAAAAGGCAATAGAATCATGAAACTGCTGCAAATACATGAACCAAAAACCATCTCCTTCCTCTAGCAAACATGCCTCCTTCAATTTGATAGCCTTCGCTTTTGAATCAAGGTTTAGCGAACAAGTAAGAGTGCCGATTTTGAATTGAGGTTGAATAATTAAGAAGAGAGTGGAAACTTGGGACTAATACGTATGTTTTTACAATTTAGGGTTTACTTGTATTGTGCTAGATCATCTAAATATCAAATGAGCTGGCTTCGTTTAACATTTAGATAACTACACACACACACACACACATACACTAGATTTTATCTCCCGTATTACGGGGGGGTTGTTTTACGTTATTCATTTTCAATATTTATATATGTGTATTTGGATTTTAATTTTATTTGTTGTAAGAAATTTAATAATTAATATCCTTGAGGTTTGATGATGAAATGGTTTCACAAATAAATGATATGTTATAATCCGGTTTAAAAGCTATCTGGGTTTGGTGATACCCATTACCTATTTATTTTTTTTATTATAAAATTGTTTCTTAAATTATAAATATGTAACATCCTAAAATTTATAATGTTGAATAAAGAAAGTTACGTTTAGTGATTTCGCGTTATTAACTAATGTCGAGTAAAGAACGGATCATGGACTTAGATTAATTAAGATGGGTTAAATGAGAATGGGCCTTAGGTCCATGGGCTTTAAGGGATACAAATATCCCCTAAACCAACCTTAAACCCTAAACCATCATTCACTTCTATCTTATTCTCTAACACACTCCAAAACACACACACACCACACACCGCCATATACGGCCGGCGGCCGAGGGAGAGAAACGAGCAAGATCCGAGAGAGAGTAAACGATTAGTTGTGATTAAACAAGTTAAACGAGATCCAAACGAGCACAAAAGGTATGTTCTTGACCTTTAAAGTTTACGAGTATTGAACGTTTTTACTTAAAGGTCCAAGCTTTATAGTATATACGGGATATATATACGACCGAAAACGGTTAGGGAACGTAGTGGGTGATGTCGAACCATAACAAGGGTATTAAAATCGCCAAAATGCTTGATAAAAAAACCAAACCCGTAGCGATTTGGGCAACTTCGCCTGCAAACCGACAACTTCGCCTTCAAAGCTTAACTTCGCCTACGGCCAAGTTCGTCTAATTGATAACTTCGCTACGGCCAAGTTCGCCTAATTGATAACTTCGCCTAAGGCCAAGTTCGCCTGATTGATAACTTCGCCTACGGCCAAGTTCGCCTAACTGATAACTTCGCCTAAAGCTAAGTTCGCTTAAGGTTTAACTTCGCCTAAAGCTAAGTTCGCCTAGGGGCTGCCGCCCCTAAACCCCAGCCAGGGGCTCTGCCCCTTGGACCCTGCTAGGGGCTGCCGCCCCTAGACCCCGCTGCCAGGGGCGCTGCCCCCGGACCCCCGTTCGTTGTGGGTCATATAAAGATAGAAATACAACATGAGTAGTAGTAGTTAATTGATATGTATACTTGTTATACAGTCCGCCGTGCACAACTGAAGAAAGGGATAACTATTAACGGAGAGCGTAACCGTGTTCAGGTGAGTTTCTAGCCCCAATTATGTGTCATGTTTTCGGGGCTGTGTGCATACTCAATATGTTTGTTAATACGCTTATCCTAAGAGATAAGTGTATGCCTTATGTGAATAATGTGAAATGTATGAATGATGGCTTGACGGTACGTGAACGATCTTCGGATATTGCACGTACTGTCAGGTTGTAACGCTAAGTATAAGGTAAGTATGATATGTATGCTTATGTGTATGAATGTGATAAAGTTAATAAAAGCAGGAAAGGATGGATGTACGATAACGAAGAGGGAATCGAACCCTACTAATATTCGAGAACTAGGGAACCGAACCCTACTAATATTCGAGGAAAGAGGGAACCGAGCCCTAATAATACTCGAGGAAAGAGGGTACCGAGCCCTAATAATACTCAAGGAAGGAGGGTACCGAGCCCTAATAATACTCGAGGAAGGAGGGTACCGAGCCCTAATAATACTCGAGGAATGTAGGGCGTAATGCTCTTTATAACGTAAGATATGAAAGTAAGTTAATACAAAAGAAAGTATGAAAGTATGAAAGTATGAAAGTATGAATGAAAGAATATAAGTTTATGTGTATTGCATAGTGTATGATTAACTAGAATTCACTCAGCGTAGCTGACTTTTAGTATGCACGCAGGTGAGTAGGATGAGGCAGCTCGCTTGAGGAGACACGTGGCACCGAATAAGAGGCTGGCATCGGAAGACTCAAGACGTTTAAGTTTAATGTTTCGTTTATTTTGAAAGACAAAATGATGTTTTAAGACAAGACGTGTTTTATTATGAAATGTTTTATGAAAGCTTTAATATTCCGCGAATGTTTTAATTAACTCTGATATTTAGAACTGCGTTTATGAGTAAATCCAACACGAAAGTAGGGCTACCGGTAACGGGGCCTTACAAAATAATATCTTTTTTTAAATAAAATAGGATATTAATTTTTAGTATATCCCTATTTTATATGATTTTCATATCAAATATTTGATGAGATTAATTTTTATAACCCGTTTAAGAGCTATATGGGTTTGGTGAGACCTTTACCCGTGAAATCGAGTCAAATGCGTGAGAAGCATTTATTTACAAATAAAGCAATCTGATGGCTTGAGAGAATGATTGTTTTATATTTTTTGTTTTTTAATATTTAATTTTTGGATTTTAATTTTCTTTATTATAAGAAAGTTAATAATATACTTAGGGTTTGATGATGAAAAGATTTCATAAAAAATGATATGTTATAACCCGTTTAAAAGCTATCTGGATTTGGTGACTCATGACCCGCTTATGTTTTTTACTATAAAATTGTTTATTGATTATAAATAATATCTTTTTCTTTTTAAATTGAATATTAAATTTTAGTACATCCATATTTTATAGGATTTTCCTATCAAATAATTGGTAAGATTACATTTTAATTTAATGAGATATTATAACTCGTTTAAGAGCTATCTGGTTTTGGTAAAAGCCATACCCATGAATTTGGGTTAAATAAATGAGAGGCCTCCATTTAAAAATCAAGCAATCTGATGGCTTCCATAAAAAGGGGAAGTGACCACATCGCGACACGTAGGATTTTAGGGGTTTCATATATATATATATAAACAATTTGAGCCAATCGATGGAGCCTATCAAGTGAGACAGGCCTAGCTCGGGCTCAACTCGTTTAGAAACCCAGTCAAGCTCGGGTTCGACTTGTTTAGGCTCAATTTCAAGCGAGCCTTTTTTGAGTTTTTTCGAACAAGCTTAGGGCCACGAGCCTATTGAACAACCATATTGATGATATTTTGTTTTGTTTTTTTTTGTTTTAGTTCTAGTACCGTAAACATAACATAACTTGACCGAATGGCATTTTTTTTATTTTACTGTCGGTACCGTAGCGAACATGACAAAAACCGATCGAACTCGCTTAGTCTCACAGTACATTATTTTAGTTTCGGGACGGTAACGGGTGCCAAATTTGTTTTGTTTTAGTTCCGATATCATAACAAACGTGACAAAAACCGACAGAATTTGCATAAACTCACCGGTTTGAAGCACGGGGACGGCTTGGAGGTTAGAATACCGGTCCTGGGGACGGCGTGGGGACGGAAACATGACAGAAAAGCGTCAGAAACGTTTCCTAAACGAACATGTTAAATGGGGACGGCCAACAAACGATTCCGAGACGTTTCTATAGCCAATAGCATGGCGGAGAGGCCACATAGCATATTCCGATGAAGAATTCCGGCGCCGGAAAACCAATGAAGAAGAAGGAAGAAAAAGTAGGCGGCTGATTGGTTTTTTTTAGGTTAAATAAGTTTAATTTTAACATTTAACCCCCCTTGATCTTTCACTTATTTACATTTAGTCCTGAAATTTGTTAATTTTTACATAAAATGTTAAATTAGGTTATACATTTTAAAATTTAACCCTCTCTATCTAGACTAGTTTACATTTGATCCTAAACTTACTAATTTGATTATATATTATATATATAGATAAAAATTATACATTTATTTATTTTTTATTGATAATTAATTACCCATATAGTTTGTTTTGGAGTTTGCACTTTGTATTAGTATAAATCTATTTTGAACTTTTTTTAATATATTTGTATTTTTTTATATATTTTTTTGCCGTACCCTAGCCGTACCCATATCTTGAATTTTTTTTTGCCGTTTCCCGTATCCGTAACGTCCCCGTATCCTGGTCCCGTTCCCGTTCCCGTGCTTCTTAGACTCACCGCCTCAACACTTGTATAGTACAAACGCTCGAGTTTTACCGACCGACGCCACCCCATTGTTCCACCTCAAATATATATATATATATATATATATATATATTTGTTTTATTTTTGGTTTTAGTTCTGATACCATAATGTGCATAACCGAAATCGACCGAATTCGCGTCACTTAACATCTCATCACTCGGGACCGACAACACTTGGTTTTACCACCATCCAAGGTTTACAGACCTGCCCCGGTGCAATGCGTTGGATGAAACACTAGTTTTGAATATTGGTTTCTATATGTTATAATTAATTTTTAATTTTAATACCACATTTGTATTTTATAAGTTTATTATTTAAAAAATGATTTAGAGATAAGTGACGCGACAAAAAAACTACATTCATATGGTTATAAGATAAATTTTTTTTATCAAATCTTTTAATATTTATCCATATAATTCAACAAAAAATCAAATTTTATTATAAATTATCTTATTTTTAAAAAAACCTTCACGTCTCATTTCTTACTTTTATCTCTATATAATTAAATAATACAATTTTAATCAACTTTTATAATTATTTGTCTCTTCAACTCACAAAATAATTATATGAAATGGGTAGTGGGTTGATAATTATAAGAAATTATGATTGTAAACTATTAGCAGATATATACGGTTATATTATTATTATTATTATTATTATTATAGATTGTATTTGATATAGAATATGATTCATCCCTAAATTAGAGGAGGGATTTCTGTATATATTAGGGATTATTGGTTAATGAGAATCATCGAACTTTATCAATTATCATGGTATCACAGCCATCCCTGTAACCCTAGCTGGAAACCTTCCCTCCTCAGATCACCTTTCTCCCTCTCTCAGATAAATTCCTTTTATTTATTTTTTTTCTGTTCTTCTAATTGAATAAAATACATCCAGTGGTTACCGTTACTAACATCAAGAACTTCATCCCCCTTGTTCTTGAAACTGAAAGCTCCCAATACAACTCATGGGTGGAGTTGTTCAGAATTCATTGCAGAGCTTTCGAGGTTTCTGACCACATCGATCTTAAGGCCCCCAAACCTGCTTCCTCATCAACAGATAAAGATGACTCGACTTATGTTAGCCCAGCCCTTTGGAATCGATTAGATGCGATCGTGCTCCAGTGGATTTATGCCACCATCTTTCATGATCTGTTACATACTATCCTAAAACCCTAGTCTACTGCTCTTCAAGCATGGACAACTTTGGAGAATATCTTTAAAGATAACCAAGCCACATGAGCCGTCTACCTTGGCAGAAAATTCGCCTCCACTCGTTTGGATGATTTTCCAAACATGTCAGCATATTGTCAAGCCCTAAAAATGTTGTCCGATCAGCTCGCTAATGTGAACGCACCGGTGGAAGAGGAAAATTGGTGATTCAACTCATAACAAGTTTGAATGAAAATTACGAAAGCACAACTCACATTCTTGAAGGCACTACTCCCCTACCAAGTTTTTACGAAGCCCGGTCTAAGCTCATTAACGATGAAATAAGGAAACAACATCAGACCGCTATTAGCTCTCTTCATTCTGGTGGTACAGCCCTTCATGCTTCCAATAACCGCACCAACGACACACACCACCACCAGTTCGATTCCCATGCTGGTTCTAACGGACGAGGACGTGGTCGTGGTGGTCGAGGTAGGGGCGGTCTTCGAGCAGCCATGGCAGGGGGTATTCAGAAAGGGTCTGGTCAGCACGGATATGGCTCGGGTCAGCAGGTTTACGGGTCTGGACATCATCACCTGGGCTACGGTCAAACATCTTATCAGCGGAATTCTGCTGGTCAGCAATATTACCCCTTTCTTGGCCCACTCAGCAGGTTCCATGGGGCCAACAAACTTGGGCTTACCCACCTTGCCCGTACCCTACACAGCAGCCTCCAACAGTGGGCCCAAGACAGCCCTTAAATCCAGCTTATGGTCCTTCAACAAGTCATGGACCAGGAATTCTTGGCTCACGACCCCAGCAGGCTTGCGCGGCGTCGGAAGCAAGCTATACACCGACCGATATTGAACATACCTTCAATACTATGACTCTTCACCCTCCTGACCATATCTGGTATGCGGATTCGGGAGCAACTGCACACATGACACACTCCTCAGGTAACTTCTCGTCTTATTATAATAAAGGTCCTTTTCAGAACATTATTGTCGGTAATGGGTCCCATATTCCAATCCAAGGTACGGGACATCAATACCTACCCCACCCGTTTCTACCTTTAAACCTGTCTAACGTACTTCACGTATATGATATAATTAAAAACCTTTTGTCAATACGTCGTTTTACAACTGATAATAACCTTTCTATGGAATTTGTCTCGTTTGGTTTTGATGTGAAGGACTTCCCGACGCGGACACCCATCCTTAGATGCAACACACCAGGGACCTCTATCCGTTACTCTCCAGTCCCCGTCCAAGCTTACAAGTCCAGCAGCCTTTGCATCAACAACCAAAGAACTATGGCATCATCGTCTCGGTCACCCGGGATCATCTATCTTATTATCCTTGAAAAACAATTTGTCTTTTGATTCATGTAATAAACAATCTCCTTCTATTTGTTCTTCTTGTGTGTTTGGGAAACATATTAAATTACCTTTTAACAAGTCTACTACTTTTACTTATCTACCTTTTGATATTGTACATAGCGATTTATGGAAATCGCCTGTTCTATCATCTAGTGGTCATCGTTACTTCATATTATTTTTAGATGATAAAACAAATTTTTTATGGACCTACCCCCTCACTAATAAACCACAGGTCTTCACAATTTTTAAACAATTTAATACACTCATTAAAACCCAATTCAACAAGCAAATCAAAACCATACAATGTGATAACGGTCGTGAATACAATAACTCTTTGTTTCAATCCTTTTATACCTCAAACGGACTACAATTTCGTTTTTCCTGCCCATACACATCTCCACAAAACGGGAAATCCGAGAGAAAAATCCGTTCCATCAATAACATCATTCGCACCATCCTCGCCCACTCGTCGGTCCCTACAACCTTTTGGCACCATGCCCTTCAACACGCTACCTATTTACTCAATATCCTACCATCCGCCACCCTCAACAATATCTCTCTTACCCAACTCCTTTACAACCGGCATCCCAGTTATACACACCTTCGCACCTTCGGGTGCTTGTGCTACCCCCTCACACCTTCTGTTAACATCAACAATCTAGATAAATGCTCCGTTCCTTGCGTCTTTCTAGGTTATCCATCCAACCACAAAGGATATAAATGCTATAATACCCTAACTCACCAAATTACCATATCCCGTCATGTCGTATTTGACGAGACAGTCTTTCCCTTCGCTAATCCCGCTCCGGCCGATCCCGTCACGTACAAATTCTTTACTGATCAGTCCTCTATAAATCCGCTATTTTGGTCTGTTTCTCAACCTTCCGTTCCACCTTCTATAAATAATCTTCCAACCCCCCGGTAGTTAATACTTACTCCCGTCATCCCAAACCGGCATCAGCGGTTCCCACCGCTCATCCCACCTCAACACAATAGTCGGTTGCGAACACACACTACCTATTTCCTACTCCCACTCTCCCGGCTTTGGCTTCCACGGCACAACCGAACCCACCCTCTCGCACGGTTCATACTCGTAGTATGTCCGGTATATCCAAACTTCATAAACCATTTGTCAATCTTAATATTTCCACACTCTCTCCCCTTCCCCGAAACCCGACTGTTGCTCTCCGTAACAAAGATTGGAACATGGCCATGAACGATGAGTTCCGGGCCTTTATTGATAATAATACGTGGGAGTTAGTCCTGAGACCTAATCATGCGAATGTCGTCCGCAGTATGTGGATTTTTAAACATAAGACTAAATTTTACGGTTCTTTAGAGCGTTACAAAGCTCGTTTAGTTTGTGATGGCATGTCTCAGCTGGTTAGAATTGATTGTGGGGAAACATTTAGCCCGGTGGTAAAACCAGCCACCATCCGCACCGTTCTATCGCTAGCAGTATCCCACTCTTGGCCCATACACCAGCTCGATGTCAAAAACGCTTTTTTGCATGGTAACTTACAGGAAACGGTGTATATGTATCAACCACCAAGCTTTCGGGACACTCGGTACCCGAACCATGTTTGTTTGCTAAAGAAGTCACTTTACGGCCTCAAACAGGCTCCACGTGCTTGGTACCAACGGTTCGCCGATTACGCAGCAAAACTTGGATTTCACCACAGTAAATGTGATCATTCACTTTTTATTTATAAACAGGGCCAAGACATAGCACACATCCTACTTTATGTTGATGACATAATTTTGGTCACATCATCCGACCAGTTACGGGACAAATTCATGTTGCATTTGTCCACCGAGTTCGCGATGAAAGACTTGGGTCCCTGCGTTATTATTTGGGCATTTCGGTTACCTGGATGCGAGACTCTCTTTTCTTGTCACAACAAAAATATGCCTATGAATTGTTGGAGCGAGCCGGTATGAGCTCGTGTAAATCGATTGCTACTCCAGTCGACACAAAATCCAAGCTCAGTACCACGGTCGGGCTGCCGCTTGATGACGGGGGTACAAAATACCATCAACTGGCTGGGCCCTTCAGTACTTAACTTTTACACGGCCCGACATCAGCTATGCAGTTCAACAAGTTTGTATGCATATGCAGCGCCACGAACAGTTCACATGAATGCCTTAAATCGAATCTTAAGGTACATACATGGCACTATTACTCAGGGTTTGCATATATTTAAATCATCCGTTGGCAAATTACTCTCATACACTAACGCCGATTGGGCTAGGTGTCCCGACACACGTCACTCCACTTCTGGTTACTGCATGTATTTGGGTGATAATCTTCTCTCGTGGTCGTCCAAACGTCAGGCCGTCATTTCCCGATCCAACGACGAAGCGGAGTACCGAGGTGTCACCAACGTTGTGTCCGAAACTTGTTGGCTGCGAAATTTATTACTCGAACTTCATTGTGTACCATCTCATGCAACTCTAGTATATTGTGACAATATAAGTGCCGTGTACCTATCCTGCAACCCGGTTCAACATCAGCGAACAAAGCACATTGAATTGGACATCCATTTTTTTCGTGACAAAGTTGCAAGAGGCGAAGTCCGGGTTCTTCACGTTCCATCTCGTCATCAAATTGCAGATATCTTCACCAAAGGCTTGCCCTCATTTATGTTTGATGACTTCAAATCTAGTCTCAACATTCGTGAACCTCCAGTTTAGACTGCGGGGGTGTATTAGCAGATATATACGGTTATATTATTGTTGTTATTATTATTATTATTATAATAGATTGTATTTGATATAGAATATGATTCATCCCTAAATTAGAGGAAGGATTTCTGTATATATTAGGGATTATTGGTTAATGAGAATCATCGAACTTTATCAATTATCATAAACCTTTTATATAATCCATGTAATTCATAGATAAATAAATATATAAAGAATAAGATTGAGTGTTTTTTTTCTTCATATATGTTAAAGATATGGAACATTGTAAAGAATGTGATGCCGGTACTCTAAGATCATTCATATAGTCTCAAACTTCAATTTTAGAAAAATCCTTCAAAAATCACTTCAACCCATTCCCAATACCTCCATCCCATTCTTTTAAAGGGGAAAGCATATCACTATAACATTCCTTATATATGAGGGCTATTATTCATCCCTCGCATAGCAATTGTTTATATTATATGTAAGTGGTTGAAAAAAAATATATAGTAAAAAGTAATTAAATAATTATTGTTTAATTGAATAAAGATAGATACGGGAAATGTGATGAAGATTTAAAAAATAAGAGATAAATTCAAAAGATGGTGTTTTAAGTTGAACTATAAGAATGGTGGTGAGGAATGGACTATGAATGCGCTAAGCCATTTGAAAAGTAAAATAAAATTTAAAAAAACTTCACCTACGGCTAACTATAAAAAATAAAAAAACTTCACCTGACAATCTTCTATGAGCATGATTTCCTTGAAAGAATCGTAAATGCCAAAGTAGAAGCTACTATAGATGATTGCACTGACACAAGAAATGTTGAATCCGCGATAAAGGCCGACAATACCATCAGTGGCGAGTGTCTTCTTGTACACATCAATCAAACCGTTAAACTTCCTTCCTCCTCCCCTTTTCTTTGCAGCCTTAGCATCATCCTCCAAACGGATTCGTGCATAATCTAGTGAATAAAGAAAAAAAAGAGAAGAAGCACCGGCAGTACCTCCACATGCTAAATTAGCTGCGAACCATGTCTAGCGGTGAGAAAACCGACGATGAAACCAAAGTACTGAAATTAACCAAACTGAACCATTCATATTTTCAAATCTTTCTAGCTTTATACCTGTATTTCATTCTTTCATATTTTATACCTCCATTTCATATATTTATACATTTGTTTCATTTGTTGTACCACCACTTCATGCATTCAAAACAGGCTGTGCATAATTAAGTGGAAAAAAAAGCACCTTTAGATGTTATATTACCTGCGAACCATTTCAAGTTCCCATCTATATCTTTCTTAAGGTTGAAAAGCTTCTTGAAGTAATCTTTGAATGCAAAACTCAAACCCTGGATTTCATAAAATCACATAATTATTTGAATATAAATCAAAAGTTCTAAACCAGACACCAAGGTTATAAATAAATTTTATGTTACAAGCCTTCTTTGAGAAGTAACAAATGACATTAGCAGTGTTTCCTCGCCACAATGAAAGCAAACCTTCATTTTTGATGGTTCGAGCAAAAAAATCACCGACTCCCATGTAAGGATGAGACAACCGACCAGCCTTGATCATCTCATCCTGGTTAGTTACCTTGAACAGAAAACAGTCTAATGGGGCTACAACGGTTTTTGATACTGCAGCAAACACTCCACCCATAAGGAAATCAATGGTGAACCCTGCTAAATCATTTTCAACTGGGCTTTGAATATGAATTGGAGATGGTTCAAGCACAAGGTGAAGTTTGGATTGTTGCGGCATTGGGTACCAGAAGGCAGCATTCATGTAGTTATTGTTTTGTTGTCTTAAACCATGGTCACAAGCATGGAAGTGTCTCATACTTGATGCAAGAATATTCCCAACAGCTAGCTTTTGGGAAACACTTGGATGATATCCTTGTTCAGTCATGTCTACCCTAGGTTCACAACAAAGAATAAGAAGACATTTAATTATTCAATAACACAAATTAAGAACATATAGGTTTATAAAAAAAATAAGCTAAAGTTTGGGTTCATATTTAACCGACCCAATTCTTTTAGGGTTTGATTTATTTGATTGTTAAAATTAATCATTTCAATTTCATAATCCATAACATTACTCCAATTGCCTTTTTTTCTCTTATTCTTGCATACTAGACGTCATTTGAGCTATTGGGCTATTGTGTACTTTGGCTTGTTTGGATATGGATCTGCATGCTTGTTCTTTGCTCACACATAATCTCTGTTGATCGTATCTCACCATCTACAAACGGTCGGTTGTTTCAAGCCCTAATCACATATGGAAAGGAGCCATTTACCATTCACCTACAATTGGAGATTTGGTTCCATGTTTGTGCTCTCCTTGATTGATTGAAGGGTGCTCTCTTGGTTAGAATTCAAGTATAAATACAGGCTCTACGATAGTTATGATCACATAACCATTCATCACAATAAATCTTATTCTTGGTGTTCTTATTCATCAGTAATCAATCCGATGAGAGTCGTCTGCAGTTCCATGCAATTCTATTTCGATCAGCGTGTAATCGGTTGTTATTGTTTATCAATTTCAATCATTTGACTTTTTCATAAAATTAATTGTTCTTGAGAATAAATTGAATATCCATTTTCTGACACTGATTCATATTCGATTCTTCCTCTCCCATTACAACTTCCTCACTTCTCAATCTTTCAAATTTTTAGTTAGAATTGTATAATTTTGTAACGTTTACTGCTCGTATACCAACAATTAATGTGTACCATGTAGTCCTTCTTGTTAAAATCTTAAGCTAAGGCGAACTTTTATACAAAAATGGCCAAGAAACTCTCGTTTTCATCCCCAAATCGTTTGAGCCTACCTTGCTACATAACAGAGTATTGGAACCAAACATCCTGGTACGAACTCTTCATTAAACTCACAAAATCAACCTCTATTCATACTAATCATATACTAAACTGACGATGACTAATAATTAAATAAATAAATAAATAAGAAGCTAGATAACTCAAATTAAACCAACAGACAAACCTAAGAAATAATATTTATCTTCACAGACTTCAAATTCAAATCGATGTGCCTGGTTCTTTTAATCCTATCTGAATTAAACTAACAGTCTAACACTACAAAATAAGACGTAACCATGGATCAAATATATAGCATGCAAAAATCTTCAGATGACATACCCTTTTTAGAGAGAGAGGACGACTCCAAAATGAGAAGAAGCGGTTGTTAACAAATTAGCTAAAAATATGGCTCACCGTTATAATGGGGTGTATCACTTTAGTTTAGGGGGTTTGGTTTTCTTGGGCTATTAATTTGTTCATATAATAAATACAATAAAGCCAATAAATGATAGATAGTTAAAGTAATCGGTACCTGCTAATAAGACACTCCCCATCGTCAAAATTCAGACATCCTCTATACGACTCGTATAGCTTATACGAGTCGTATAGTCTTCCGTACACCGACAATCATCAGTTTTTGAAAAAGGTGTTTGGCTACATTCTTAAACGAGTCGTATGAATTATACGAGACGGTGCTAGTATTTATACGAGTTGTATAGCCTATACTACTCGTATAATGCCCATACACCCTTTTTATGACTAATATAGCCTATACGAGTCGTTTTGGATCCTTATACACCCTTCTTAGACCGTACAGGCGTACATAGCTTTTCAGATGATGTTTGACTAGACTTAAGACTTATACGAGTAGTATAATCTATACGACTCGTTAATTCAATATACCATGTCTGGAAAGAGAACATGATTGACTAGTTTTATACGAGTAGTATAGGTTATATGACTCGTACAGGCAGGGTAATTATTTGACACGATATAATATTCTGCCAGTTATTTGACACAATATAATATTCGGTAAATTATTTGACGTGAAACAAGATTCCACTGTTAATTATATGACACGTTGTAATATTCTAACCAAGCAAATACACACACACATATATATGTTATAGTGTCACAAAATAATATTTAACAAATCAAAGTGGTTATAGTGTTTAAAGAAAATTTAATAATAAAAACACGAGTTAGATATGCCGTTTGTTGATGATAACAATCAAGAAGATTGTGTTGGTGAAACTTCCGACAATGTCTCATCATTTTCAACTAACGAGGTATAAATAATTTTATAAAGTATGTTTCTATTATTTAATATTTAACGGTATTGTTGTTAACAGAAGGTTAAATTTGTTTTCAGTTGTTTTCGCTCGTCGACGAACTTATGGACCATGCGAAAACGATAGGCTGTGAAGTTGGTTTTGTCGTACTAACCCAATGGTCGAAGACAAACGCTGAAGGATAAGTCATGGCAGGTCATACAATTGTACCGCGACAGTTAGGTGTTCTGGTATAATCAAAACCGGTTGAAGTTTTAGCTTAATAGGCAACTATTTGCGATAATACAATGGTTGGAGGTTACGGGTGGTTGATGATACACACAACCATAAACTCATTAAACATTTTGAGGCTCACGCGTACGCAGGTAGACTTACTCCTTTTCAATAGGTTATGGTACATGATATCTACCACGTGAAATTCTATATAACTTAAAGTCTAAGGATGAAAGAAATGTGACCTGCATAAAAAATATGTACAATGAAGGGAAAAAGATTCGTAAAAAGGACCGCCGAGGAAAAATCCTGATGGAGGTTCTTTTCAATTTGTTGTAAGACACGACTTATATGCACAACCATCGCGCAAATCCATCCGCAAATGCCCTGAAGGATTTGTTCTTTGTTCATCCAATGTCGTGTATGATATATCGTGCATTCCTGCATGTGTTGGTGATAGACACAACGTACAATACAAGCGTATACAAGATGCAGTTTATACAAATCGTTGGTGTAACTTCAACCAGCAAGACGTCTCATATAGCAATGGCAGCTATATCCAATGAAAAGGAGGATAATTTTACGTGGGTGCTAACGATGCTAAAGATGACGTTAGACAACTGCATGATGCCACGTGTGATACTAACAAATTATGATCATGTCCTGATGAATGCCTGCGTAACTGTCTTCCCGAATGCTGCCAAACTACTATGTAGATGGCACATCAATGAGAATATAAAAAGGCATTACAAGCAAAGCTTCGCTACCGCTGAAGAATACGAACAGTTTCTTGGTCGATGAAACTGATTGGTTAAGTCTAGCACTCTCCCTGAATACGAGTCAAGATACAAGCAACTTTATGATACTTTAATTGTCAACCACAAAAGTAATTTATCTAGTTCTCATATTAACTATTTGTTCTAACTTGATTCAAGAGATGTTTATTATTTTTCATATTTATTGATTATTTTTATTCAGGAGTACTTGATTATGTTAACACCAAATGGCTCGATAAGTAGAAAGAAAAGTTTGTGTCTACGTGGATAGACCAAAATCTAAATTTTGGTAACACCACAACGAATTGAGTTAAGAGAGCGCACTCTCTTCTGAAAAAACATATGGTGACCCGGAACTCTATGCTTGATAAACTTGTGGGTATTATCAATCGAATCATGGTGATCCAGCTAACAGCCACAAAAGCAACATTTGAAGAGATTTGTAAAAAGAAAATGAATCACCACAACATACCACTTTTTAACGAGTTACGCCGTCATGTTTCATGTAAAGCTCTAGATATATTATGGGACGAGCTTAACCGGGTCAACAAGTTGATGGAATCTGGTAGAGCGTGCGGGTGTCATGTTCGCACAAGTTGTGGTATGCCATGTGCATGTATAATTTCAAAGTATTTGACTTCAGATCAAACCATTCCTTTGGATTCGATAGATATATCTTGGAGGAAGTTGGATTTCAATCCGTTATTTGTTGACGAGGATGGTCTTGACCAAAAGCTAACTGGATGGTAGAAGAATTTTTACAACAATTTAAAAAAGAGTCAAGAGCAGAAAAAAAAGTATATTGTCAAAGTTCCTTTCACTAGTAATGCTAGCCTCATCAACCAGTCAACAACTAGAAGTCCAAAAACATAACCACGGGCGTCCACCGACAGAGTCTAAGGAAAATAGCAAACATGAGCCCCTCCTCAAATGCAGGAATTCTACATCATTAAGCGTTGATGAAATCATGCCCACCCAGGCAGACCCTTCCAGACACAGTTCCTTGGTCGATGTCGAAAACACCGCTACAATGACAACGACATTGAAAATTAGGCTGCAAGCCATTATATCAGAATGGTTAAAATTGGTTGGCAGGCCATTACATCATACATAAAACCATCACATATAAAAATAACTACGTCACTAACTCAATGTTTAATACATAACAATGGCAATTATAAGCACTGTGAAGAAAATCTAGCTCATAATCAGTTGATGCTTCAATTTCTTTTTTTTCTGCAACACTGATTTGGAGTTCCATAACCAATTCTTTATTTGCAATCTCCAATTTGTTTTTCTTCTTTAACAACCCAGGAAGTATGTCAGTTGATCTTTAACACATCTTTGGATCAAACTAGCCAATCCATTGACATTTTAATCTCTGTTATACCATTGAAGTGATTTAGGTTGCGAAAAAGAAGAAGTAATTCACACAAAATAATAAATAAATAAATAACTTACCTCATCTGGACAACCATAAACCTACGCCCGATATTTTTGGTATCCATGATGTTCTTAAAACTCTTGGTTTACCACAACAACATAAGACGCTATTAGGTTGAGGAGAAAACCGACTCATCGACGAGGAGGAAGACATAGTTATATTACCAATATAGGTATGAGTTTGGGGTGGGAGGTTGGAGTTTTTAGTTGGTGAAGGTATGAGTTTGATAGATAGGAGATTGGGGTTTATTAGTCTTTTATTTTTTAGAAAATAAGAATTAAAAAAATATTTTATAAATAAATAACAATTATTTTTCTTCACTACGTGTCAAAAAATAAATTTTTTTTGTTTTTAAATTAAATAAAAGATTTTACAAACTAATTAATTTCTTTCACACTGTTCCAAGAAAAATAATAATAATAATAATTGCTTTCACCGGTACTTATACTTCCCTAATCTTTTTAAATTCCAAAAGCTAGGGTTCCCAATTCACAGCTAGAAGACTGTTCCATAATCGGCTCATTGTTGTAGACTAAGGTAAACATTTTTATTCTTTATTTCTTGTAAACATAGATTAATCGCCATTGATGCATCCTCGTTCCTTAATTTTGTATCAGTTCTCTGTTCTCAATTTTTAATATTTGCTTCATATGAGGAAATGGTAGAGTATGACTAAAAGTTGAGATGATTAAACTAATTGAATGTGTGCCTTAGTTTTATTTTGTCTAAACAAAATTATTAAACTTTTGGTTTTGAGCAAAAATAAAAAAGAGAGAAAGAGGAAGAAAGGAATGCTTAAAACTAGTTATGATGTAGGGTATGTGTGCATGTCTTCATATTATGATTTCTGTGTTTTTGTCTATTAGTTAGTTAGGTTTTTTTTCTCCCATATTATTATGTAATTAACTAAAAATTTTCATCATCGGGTATGGGTTTCGGATTACCTATACTAACCCAAACCCGATCCATTGTCATCCCCTAGTAAAATACTACAAAACTTTTTGACTCTAGAGTGATAGGTTGGTTTGGATTGGGGTAGCAAAATGAAATGTGAAATGCTTAAAAGTCAAAATATCCTAGCAACTTAATTCAACTAAGATAAAATTGCTTGTTGTGAATTGGTTGTTAGCTTGTTATGAACTAAAGTGGACCCGAACTAAATCGTTAGCTTGTTATGAACTGAACCGCACCCGAATTAAATCGTTAGCTTGTTATGAACCAAACCGGACCCGACCCGTGAAACCAAACCGAACCCGAACCAGACCATTAATAACAGTTCGATTTGGTTCAGTTTTAATTTTCAACAGTTCAGTTTATGTAGTTATGTTTTTTCAAATGGTATACTTCTAAAAAAATATAACTAATTTTTTTTATGTAACTTATATAATTTAGCATATTACTATTTGATTGTTTCTCTAAAGATAAAATCAATAACTTCAACTTTAATCTAATTATTTTATCTAATTTTTATTTAACTTATAATTTAGCATATTACTATGTTAAACGATGAAGGTTTGAATGACAGTGATGTTAACTATTTATGAGACCTATGAGTATTTATAGTTCCCAGCGGGAACCGAGGACCATTGTAGACTTCATCGGTTTGCAGACAGGATAATGACTAACCCTATCTCGATCGACTGGGATATTTACAGTTCCAAACATGGGTTTACATTTCTCTGTGGTGCCTGGAGTCGTTTGGCAGCCTCAGTAGCATGTTCAGGACCAGTTCTCCATGACCGCCACGTTCAAGACCAACACCATGACCCCTCTCAACAACATCATCAATATCACCACAGACATGTTGCTAGAGGTCCGGCAGTGCCACACCAGCTTATTCAGGACTTCCAGCATATTCAGGCGATTTAGGTTTGGTTTCAATATTGGATGGTTGAATGGGTGATATCACAGGGTTTTAACCCCCCTCCTGTTCCTCAACATTCGGGTCAGCAGCACCAGCCAACTTAGTCTTCGGGTTAGCAGCACCGGCCCGCTTAGTATCCACCTCCACCAGCATAGGGTTTATGTGGACTTGTGTTTTTGTGTTGACGGTTATGTTTATTTGGTTGTTATGTGGTTTGTACTGTACCTTTTTACATTTGGATGTTTGTGGTATTATTACTTCTATTATTATGTGATTGGTATGCGTAATTATAGATTCAAAATAATATAGTTAAACATGATAGGATTACATAAATTGAAGATTAATATTATAAATAGCAAAGTCAAATAACACAACTTACAACTCATTTTGGATAACATAAAATAAATAGAGGTACAATATCATGACAATGCGACAAACACTAAACAAGGCCGGGTTCCACGTGCCATTTATATAATTCATGAGCCATCTGATGTCGGTAGTTAACACATACGTCATTTTCAATCACCAAGGGCTTCTTTTTAACCAACATTTCCATCATCATACGAACAAGAACCCCGAATTAGAAGTGCTACCCTTGTCTTGTGGCACGTTGACTTCACTTAAACCGATAACCATTTCTTTTTTCTCGTATGAATTACTCGAGTTTCGCCAGTAGCGTATACTATCAAGAAACCATGGGAAAAACAATGATTTTAGCGCTTTGAAGTTTTTCATTTCTCCACCTTTAATTCGTCCAGTATTGGGTAATTTCCATCATCCGCATATCTATGCGAATGAGTAACCATTCACCAGAATGAATATACACGTGGTCAACCTCCCAAAGTCGTGGATATGGATATTTTGTGCGGCCAACTCTATGGAAATTATGGAGTCTTCGTTTTTCATTTCATCATAAAAACACGGGGGCAACACCGCCCAACAGAGTCTTAATTATGGATTAGTTCTTAATTTTGCGTATCGATCAATGGTCAATCTTGTTGTATGCTTCGATGTGCTACAAACATATTTATCAAAAATATTAGTTACTCATTTATGGGAAACATATATAAAAGTATATAAAACTTAGAATTTTACCGTTTCAGAAAGGAACCATCGGACTTATACCCTAACAAACTGCCCTAGAAACTTCGATTGAGTTTTTCATGGGTAGAAACTTTGTATAGCAAAGCGGGGCATCTTCGTTAACATAAAACTCAACTACATCTCTTGACCAACTTTTTTTCTTTAGAATCGAAACTGCAAAATTATTTTTTTGTTGGGGGTTTTCAGGAACATATGAAGAAGACTCCCAAATAAATGTATGAGATCTCGTTAAACGCCTCCAAACATCATCAGTCCATCTTGCCAATTTGGAAACTGGTTGTGAGGAAAAAAAATTCTTCATTTTCTTCTTTGTCCCTTCGGTGCGCCATTTGGAAGAATTAAGGGTTTGAAAAATGAAGTATATATCAATGGTAGGGTTGATGTAAAGATGCTAAATATGAAGCATGCATTTATAGTCCTTATTTCTAACTGCTATATTTTCTCCACGCGTCATCTATACGAGTCCTATAACCTTACGCGACTCGTATACGCGGTGTTTGCGTGTGTGGAAAATGGGTCACGTATAGTTTTGAACACTCTACAGACACCACCTCACACTAGTATTTTCGTTTGAAACAAAATGCATTTTATCTTGTACGAATTAATACCACTAATCTAGAGTACAAATTTATATCATATAGCTTATACAACTCGTATGGGACGTAGTCGTATAGGAACTCTAAAAAAATGTGCTCTTACATAAAGCAGAAAGCTAACATGTTGTCATGTCACATGAAAATTCAAATGATCTCGTATGGCCCATACAACTCGTATATGGGGGGTTACTCGTATAGGCCTTCTCGTATTAAAGGGTCAACGAGCACTGACATAAAGCTGACATCTATACGACTAGAATAACCTATACGAGTCGTATAGGTAGGAAGGGTGTCCAAACAGCAAAATGGGTGTCAGAATAGAGAAAGCCTAATTAAATCCTTTTTATTAACATCTACAAATGTGGTGTTTGAAGTAGGGGTTTTACGTATCCGCCTTTTGAGGCGGCCAACAAGGCGAATTCTAATAAAATTTAAATAATAAGTCAAGAAAAGAATTAAACGTATTAGAATCATAAAACAAATAATTTTGTTTATAAACGAAAAAAACTTTGCTAAAACAATTCTAGAGTTACAAATTAGGAAAAATAGTTGTTCAAAAAAAAACTCTACTAAACATGCTTATAGTTAAAAACTAGCTTTAACTATAATAAGTTAAATAAAAAAATTTAAAAATTACTAAATGCATCGAGTGGGCAACACGATGAATTCTAATAAGATTTAAATAATGAGTTAAAAGAAGAATTAAACGTTTTAAAAAACATAAAATAAAACTTTTTGTTTAAAAAAGAAAAAAAGTTACCAAACATTTCAAGAGTTAAAAATTAGAAAAAGTATTTGCTTAAAAAGAAAAAAAAAAGCTCATCTAAACATATTTAATGTTAAAAAAATAGCTTTAACTATAATAACTTAAATAAGAGAAATTAAAAATTGCTCAAATGAACCATATAAGATGGAAATGTAACTTGTTTAAAAAAATAATAATTAAAGTTTAGGACTTGTATAACAACTCTATTAAAGTTTAAAAGTAAAAATGTAAATTGCTTAAACCACTCGTGAAGTAGTACTATTCACATATGGTGTTTAATTTGGTAGTAAGTATAATTTTTTTTTCAAACAATCCTGTTTATATATATATATATATATAGGAGGGATATTTTGAGAATCTTGTTGAGTTTTAAGAACTTAATAATTCAATTCTTGACAACATATTTAATTAGACAGAAATACAAATTTTATCCTTTAAACAGATCTGATTTACGGATCATGTCCTTTAAAAAGTTTACTTTCGGGCAATGTCCTTTAAAAGACAAGTTTATTTGATTTTCGTCCTTTAATTAACGCCCATCCATATTCTCTGTTAAGTAACAGCATGTATGATGGGCAAAATAGTAACTTTAATTAAAACTTAAATTATAAAATAAAAGAGAATTATAAAATAAATATGCTCAACCACTGTATATCATCATCTTCATCCCATCTGCAATCTGCTACTAACATTCACAAACACTACACCATTGTCCATCACCACCACGAACACCACCACACAGGTATGATCAGAAAAGCTAAAAGGACCATAGACATCAAGCCTAAACACCAATCTGAGCTGTAGGTTCCGGTTTAAGAATCGGTGGCCAATGGCCATAACCGCTCATCGTCCAAACTACACAAGTATTGCCAAAATACCACCAAACCTTCATCGTAGCCGTCAGCCAATCGCCGCTTGAAACCACCACTGGAAGACTACCACCAAAATATCGCCAGAACAACGAGGCTACTCCCCTATTTCGAGTCCGATTCAGGTATGATTTGGTCTATAACCTCCGATTTCGTCCGATTCAGGCTCAATTTTCGGTCTCTTTTTGCCCTATTTTGTTACCTTCTTCAAAAAATTGGGAGAAATTGAAGGTGAAACGAGACATTTACCAAACTCTTTTTTCCGGTGACGGAAAACTTTCCGGAGATGTCGCGCCTCTGATGCTGACGAGTCTACCGCTGGGTGAGGTTGAAGGAGTGACGGGTGGTGTTGCTTCATGAACTGGACTGAAGAAATTATCTTGATTGTATTTTCAAATTTTTTTTTTTTTGATGATGATGAGGTTGAGTTAAAGTGGATGAAGAGTTGGATGGATACTGGTGGTGACTGGTGAGGTTTATCCATGGAATGAGGATGCAAGCAGATCAATGCTTTGTTTGGGGTAGGGCCTACCTTTATATTAAAGATTTAAAAAGATGGTAAAAAGTAAAAATTAAAAAAGAAAAACTAAAATTACTATTATACCCATCACATAATATCACTTAACTGAGATAATGGATGATTGTTAGTCAAAAGGACAAAAGTTGATTAAACATACCATATAAAGGACACCGCCTGAAAGTAAACATTTTAAAGGACCTAATTCATAAATCAGTTATGTTTATAGGACAAAATTTGTATTTCTGTCCATTTAATTAAATAGATTAGATTATATGGTTGAGATTAAATGTGATTAAAAAATTAAAGTAGGAGAGAGCATAAAAATATACAGTGATTACACAAATTTAAACGTCCGTTACACAATGTAATAAGTCAACTCAGTGCGTAAAAAGTTAAAAAAAAAATTAGTTCTTTCGAGTTCTTAAAACTCAAAGTGGTTCTCATTTTGAATCTCCCCTATGTGTGAGTATATATATATATATATATAGGGTGAGGATCCTAAGAGAACCCTTAGTAAATTAAGAACTATTTTGGACAACTAAAAAAACTCTCTAAAAATATTTAAAAATTATAAAAAAAAATAAAATTTTAGAAAAGTAAAAAAACCAAAATTCTTATTTCATTCCGGTTTCATAAAAAAAATTAATTCTTATTATACCAATACACGTGTGTATAATTTCATTAATCTCTAGTTACGTAATGTACACATAAGTACGTTATCATTTACCTTAAATTATACACATATGAATAAAAAAACATATGTGTACATATATGTACATATTATACATATATGTATAATTTAGCTAAACCGAGAATTTTTATTTTCGGTTTTTTATGAAACCAGGATGATAAATAAGAATTTTGATTTTTTTACTTTTTTATTTTTGTGTTTTTTTTTATTTTTGCGTTTTTTATGATCTAAAATGGTTCTCGTGGTTCTCAATTCCCAAAAAGTTCTAGCATGATCCTGATCCTATATATATATATATATATATATATATATATATATATATATATGCGATGGATCATGCGAGAAGTAATATTACAGTGAGAAGTACGAAAAATAAATCTGAACCATTGATTGTGTTTAATCAATGTTCTATAATATAAATGGCATCATCGTAATTAAAAACACATATTTATAACATATTTTTAATTAAAAAGGGTAGACATGCATTTTGAGGTGTAGACCTCATTAAACTAGACATTAATGTAGTCAACGGTTATTTTTTCTTATGCATAATCAATGCTCGTAAGCATATTAATACTATTTAATTTTTCTCATTAAAAATTTTCAAATAAATTATATATATATATATATAATTTTCAAGTAAATTATATATATATATATAGATTTGGAATCTAAGGTTGTGTAAGTTGTTTATTTGTTTTTAGCATCTATACGCTGTAATAAAAAACTACAAGTTTTGTCACTTGTCACTCTCATATTAAACCTCTTTATTTTTAACAAATTTATAATAGTAGAATAATAGTTATCATTCTTAAAATTTATGCTTCAAAATTTGTTAATTTAATATTTACTTCCTATTTTTTTTTTCAAATATTTGATATTTATAATAATCTTTTACTTAAAAATTGTTTTAAAAACTATTGTACAACGACTGTGTATTAATAGTGTTTAATATGTTTATTTTTTCTTGTATATCGATTATTTATTAAATATTGTATTTTCAAGAACTATCCGTATAGTAGATGGGTCTCAAACTAGTATATTCATAAAGCATGTAATTTTTTCAAGATTAGGCTGTATATTTTGGATTTATTCATATATAGTACCTACGTAACAAAATTAGAAACATACAATTATGTATATGGGTTTTGTGAAAGTATAGTTACTTATTGAATTCAAATGTGTATGCGTAGTAGGAATAAATGTTTGTATAGTAGTGTATTGTGTGGGTTCATATATTATATTATGTAAGGATTATTTTTTACTGTGCAATTTGATATATGTACTATGTAGATGGTATCACAAAGGTGTATGTGAAAATTTTACTAGTGTAGGTTATTAGCATTATCCGCTATTTATCATATGTAGTTTAATGTAATAAAAAAAGTTTACTTTGTATTGTATAGGTGGTATTTCAAATTGTGTATTTGTATTTTTTTTTGTGTAGGTTCACTTATGTACTATGTAAGTTCATATATGTATTGTGTTGGTGGTAATTCGTATTGTGTATGTGTAAGTTCTATCATGTGTAGGTTAATTTATGTACTATGTAGGTTCATATATGTACTATGCAGGTGGTATTTTGAATTATGTACGGGCAACTTTTATCACGCATAGATTCATTTATGTAATGTATAGATTCATATATGTACCGTGTAGATGATATTTCGAATTGTGTACGTGTAATTTTTTATCGTGTACTGTAGATTCATTTATGTATTATGTAGGTGGTATTTTGAAGTGTAAATGTATAATTTATACAAAAATGTTGAAATAAAAAATAAAATAAAATAAAGATGCAGATTATTTGTTGATAAAATGCAAATTGGAAGATATGATTATGAGAATTTAGATTATGTATATATTATAATAAAAAATGGTTACGTTCAAAATTAAATAAAATGTAGGTTTGTTTGCCATATAAAATGAAAAATATTAAAAAATAATGTTTAAAATTCATAATTATAATAAACTGGAATTAGGGTTAAAAAAATATAATTTATGGTAAGAAAAAATATAATAAAACAATTAATATGTAACTGTCTGTTGAGAATAATTAGATACCTAAAATAAGAAAACCATTTATACTAAAATACCCTTATCATTAAAATAAATCCTATAAATAACGAAAATTTGTGATTGGTGGGTTTTATTTCTCGCACTTCTCGCAATAAAAAACACTTCTAAAATTAACCTAATCCTACACACACATATATAGGATTAGGATAGAATAAAAACCCACTTGAGTTGTGAAAATTCTAGAAACTTATTCTCAACTACATGTTTTTAATTAAAGATTAAATCTTGTGGTACACAATTAAAGTTAATAAAAAATATAAAAGTAAACTTACACTTTCTTTTTTTCCGAAAACATATATAAAAATTAGTAAAAAAATGTAAAAAAATAGCAAAACAATTTTTTTTTAATTTTTCGATATTTTGTATTAAATGTAACAACATATGTTAAATGTAAAAAAAACGACGTTACATAGGGTTTTCACAGCTCAAATGGGTTTTCATTCTATACTCTCCATATATATATATGGGCATGGAAGTAATGTTCGAAAAAAAATTCGACTAACTAAGCAATAAAGTTTCGATATAATGTATTGCTTGAAAAAATTATACTTACTACCAAATTAAACACCATATATATATTTTTAATTAAATATATATATATATATATATATATATATATATATGAAGAGCATCAGAGAAAACTCATATTTAGATAGAAAACTTAAAAACTCTTAGAAAATTATTTTTAATTAAAAATAAAAATACATTTACAAATTTCAGTGTTTGCCATTATTCTTATATTTTCTTACCCTTTGCTCGAAAAACATAAAAAAAAATAAAAAAAACCCGCTGTAATGCACATACGTATTACTGTGCGATACCGATGTATTACACATGTGTATTACTATGTATTTTTAAGTTTAATAGTGTTTTATTGCATATATTCAATATTTGTGTATTGTATATGTGTAGTAGTGTTGTATTATATGAAAAAAATAATAATAATAAAATAAAAGTTGATGTAGTGCACATGTGCGTTAATGTAGTATTACACATACGTACTAATGTGTATTCGATGTGCGTATTAGTCTTATATTGCATATATACAATAGTGTGTATCAAATATGTGCAATAATATTGTATTGTATGCAATACAAACACTTTTGCATATATGCAATGCACACTATTACACATGTGCACTACATCGACGAGGTTATCGACAAGTAGTTTTTTTTGGAACCAATAACAACATATAAGAATAATGGAAAAAAAAGAAAATTCAAAAAAAAATTTAAAATAAAGATGAAAATAGTTTTTAGGAGTTTTTAAGTTTTCTCTTTAAGAGGAGTTTTCACTAGATCCCACCCCTATATATATATAAACGAAACCTTTAAAAACGCTCTAGTTCCCCCTAAATTATCTCAAGCCATCATATTGATTTATTTGTAAATGGAGGCTTCTCATGCATTTAACTTGAATTCACGGGTATAGGTCTCACCAAACCTATAAAGCCCTTAAATGGGTTATAACATCTCATTAAATTAAAAATTAATCTTATCAAATATTTGATATGAAAATCTTATAAAATAGGGATATACTCATAATTAATATCCGATGTTTTTTAAAAGATATTATTTATAATTAAAAAACAATTTTACAGTAAAAAAAATAAGCGGGTCATGGGTCACCAAATCTAGATATCTTTTAAATGGGCTATAATATATCAATTATTTGTGAAACCCTTTCCTCATCAAACCATAAGTATATTATTAACTTTCTTACAATAAAAAAATTAAAATCCAACACATAAATATTAAGAAACAAAAAATGTAAAACAACCCCCGTAATACGGGGTGTGTGTTCATATAATATATATATATATATAGAAGAGGGATACTTTGAGAACCTTGTTGAGTTTTAAGAACGTGAGAACTCCATTATTCACAGCACATTTAATTAAATAGATTAGATTATGTGGTTGAGATTAAATGTGATTAAAAAATTAAAGTACGAGGGAGAATGAATGTGTATAGTGATTACACAAATTTAAACGTTCGTTACACATATGTAATAAGTTGACTCGGTGCCGTAAAAAAATTATGTAATTTTTTTACGCATATGTAACTTACGTATATTACATATGTGTAAATTTTTTTGAAAAAAATTGTTACGTTGAGTTATTTCGAGTTCTTAAAACTCAAAGTGGTTCTCATTTGAAATCTCCCATATATATTGAATATATATAAACGAAACCTCCCTAAATTCTCTCAAGCTACCAGATTGTTTTATTTGTAAGTGGAGGTTTTTCATGCATTTGACCCGAATTCACGGATATGGATCTCACCTAACCCAGATAGCCCTTAAACGGGTTATAACATCTCATTAAATTTAAAAAAATAATATCATCAGATACTGGATATGTAAATCCTATATATACTAAAATTTACTACCCGATTTTTTTAAAAGATATTATTTATAATTAAGAAACAATTTTAAAGTAAAAGAAAAATAAGCGGGTCTGATGTCCTTAATTATATATATTATTAAATAAATATTTCCTACAATTTTGAGTATATTTGAGATTGTTTTTAACGAATTATACTCGATGATGGTTCATATTTAAAGTTTAAAGGCTTTAAGAGAAAAGAGGCTAATATAAAATGTTTTTTTATTGAACTTGAAAGCACTGAAAGCACCGAGTAAATATCAACTATGTACTTCATGTACCCATATTATTAATAAAAATACAATAAATTTATGCTAATTAGTTTTGTACTTATATTGAAATGAATTATAGAGCATATATACTGCCATGTGCAATCACTTTCGAATCTCATTTAAATATATATAAATCTTCATGATTTAAATTAGTGTTATTAGTTGATGCAGGCAATTCAAATAGAAAGGGTGAGTTCGTATGATGGGCTTAACTCAATCAACATGGCTTTAATATTTCAAATTAGTGGCCCACATAAAGGAAACCTGGCAGCCCATAAACGTTAAAAAGGAAAAGACTTTGGCCACAAGAAAGAAAAGAATATAAAGGGACATGGCAGACGAGAACCAAGAAAGAAAAAGAAGAAAATTAAAGAGGAAAGGTTTCGAAGGAGAGAGTGTCAGGATTCAATACCTACTCATCCAAAAATCATTATTATTTGGTTTGAATTTATTGTTTTCGTCATGAATTAATTATTTGAACTTATTTATTTTCTTTTGTTCTTGGGTATGGCTGTTGGCTAAACATCTAGACCGCCTAGGTTTATGATGAACTTTTGTTGACATTAGATTTTAGTTTGGATTATGCGTTTTGTTTATGGTTTATGATTAAGTAAGAGGTTTAATGTTTTTCGTTCGATGCATATGTGTGCTTAGGATTGTTTGGTGAGTTTTATTTTTTCACAATTTCTTGGTGATTGTTTCATATAATAGGATTCTGTTAGGTCATCTCCTGTGTATTTTTGACTAGTTTATGGTTGATTTGCAATAAAACCATAGGAACAATATTAATAAATCAAATAGACCTAAGTGTACTGCTAATCTAAATAGCTGTGAGGTGATAGATTATTTGATAGGTCTTGATTGATTAAGATTGCTAGATTTAGTTCTTCGTAAGGAGTCAGTCTAGGTAATTGATTTATCAGCTTTGTCTATTAATGTCGAATGAATTGATTAAACTACTTTTGATTTCAGCGCTGAAAGGTAGGATTTCGTTTAAAGGTACATTTTCATAATTAATTAGATAACTGTAAGGAAGTCTAGTATTAGAACTGGTGTTTTTAAGAATTTAATAGAATTCCATAGGTGTCTTCTTGAGAAGGGTCAGGAATCCTGTTCGGGTTTTCTTTAAGTGGCTATTTTAAGATCCCAGTTCCATAACATCGTATTTTCCAACTATTTGATAATTGATACATTAGGGATTCTAGCCTAGGTGGTTGCTTGTCATCATTTGAATTAAGTCTAGGTTTAAGTCGTCTTTAAGTCTTAGTGATTAATTTAATATTAGTTTTTAGTAAAACCCCCCAGTAATATAAATAAGTAGTTGTGTATGTAGTTGAGTCTAATTTAGCTAGTTTACGTAATTAAAAGAGTCTCGTGGGTTCGATATCCGGACTTACTTAGCTGTACTAGAGTCGACCGATTCACTTGCCGGTTAGTAATTTTAGTTAAGTTAAGAGTCTAAAATTATTATTTAGTGACTAGATTAGCATTTATTTAGTTAATAAATTAATTACTACTTTTAGCACATCAGGGTCATAGGTCACACCAAATCCAGATAGCTTTTAAGTCGGGTTATAACATCTCATTTATTTGTAAAACCCTTTCATCATCAAATCCTAAGTATATTATTAACTTCCTTACAATAAATAAAATTAAAATCTAAAAAAATATTTAAATATTAAAAACGAATAATGTAAAACAACCCCGTAATACGGGAGATAAAAACTAGTGTATATATATATATATATAGGAAGAGAATCCAGAGAAAATTCATCCTTAGAGAGAAACTTAAAAACTCCTAAATAATTTTTTTAATTAAAAATAAAAAAATATTTTCAAATTTCTGTTTACGCAATTATTCTTATATTTTGTTACCTTTCACTCGAAAAAAATAAAAAAAAAAATACAAAACAAAAAAAAACGATATAATGTACATACGTATTACTGTGCGATATTGTTGTATTACATATGCGTAATACGATGTAATTTTATGTTTAATAGTGTTTAATTGCATATATTTAATATTTATGCGTTGTATATGTGTAGTAGTATTGTATTATATGCAAAAAAATAAAAAAATAATAAAAGTCTATATAGCGCACATGCGCGTTAATGCTATATTACGCATACGTACTAATCTGTATTCGATATGCGTATTAGTCTTATATTGCATATATAAAATAGTGTGTATCAAATATGTGTAACGGTGTTGTATTCTATGCAACACAACACTTTTGCATATATGAAATGCACACTATTACATATGTGCACTACACCGACGAGTTTACCGACAACTTTTTTTTGTTTTTTTGGGAACAATATCAACACATAATAATGTAAAAAAAAAAAAAGAAAGTACAAAAAAGTTTTTTATAAAAGTTAAAAATAATTATTTAGGAGTTTTTAAGTATTCTTTTTAAGAATAAAATATATATACATACATACATATATATATATATATATATATATATATATATATATATATATATATATATGTATGTATATTAGGGTTCAAATAAAAATAAAAAAGTTTCGTAGGAATGGTAAAAACCAATAGATTTTTGACATATGACATTACAACCTATGGTGAAAGAACAATTTTAAAAAACTATGTCGCTTATAATGGTAAAAGTGTAATTATAGGAAACTATATTGGTTTTTGGTAATTTTAAATCTCAACCATTGATTAACATGATCCAATAGTTATGATTTATTCCTATTCTTCCTAGGGAACTATTTGTTTTTAGGATAAACCTCCCATATATATATATATACACACACACACACACACACATATGGGTGGGATAAAATGAAAATTTCTCTTAAAGATAAAACTTAAAAACTCTTAAATAATAACTTTTAACTTAAAAAAACAACTTTTTTTTGTAATTTCTTTTTCTTTTCCATTATTCTTATATGTTGAAATTTTTCTAAAATAAATAAAAACCTCGTCGTTGTAGTGTGCATTGCAGATATGCAAGAGTTCTATATTGCATAAAATACAACATTATTGCGCATATTTAATACACACTATTGTATATAAGCAAAATAAGACTAATACACACATCGAATACACATTAGTACGTACGTGTAATACGACATTAACACACATGTGCACTACACTGACTTTTATTTATTTTTTATTTTTTTTGCATATCATACAACACTACTACACATATACAATACATAAATATTAAATATATGCAATTAATCACTACTGAATATATAAATGCATAGTAATATACATGTGTAATACAACAGTATCGCACTATAATACGTATGTGCATTACGACGTTTTTTTTATAGTTTTTTATTTTTTGAGTGAAGGGTAAAAAAATATAAGAATAATGGCAAAAATCGGAAAATTGAAAATATTTTTTTATTTTTAATTAAAAATAAATTTTCAGAAGTTTTTAAGTTTTCTCTCAAAGGATGAGTTTTCTTTTGATCCACTCCCGATATATATATGTGAATACACACACACACACACACACACTCATCCTAGTTTAGAAGTTCTATAATGATAATCTATCTTATAAGGAGATGATCAAAAGAAAATTCATTCTTAGAGAGAAAATTAAAAACTCTTAAAAATTATTTTTAATTAAAAAAATATTTTCAAATTTTTGTTTTTGCCATTATTTTTATATTTTGTTACCCTTCATTCTAAAAAAATAAAAAAAATAAAAAAGGCGTTGTAATGCACACACGTATTACTGTGCGATACCGTTGTATTACACATGTGCATTACTATGTAACTTTATGTTCAATAGTGTTTAATCGCATATATTTAATATTTGTGTATTGTATATGAGTAGTAGTGTTGTATTATATGCAAAAAACGAAAATAAAAAAAAATAATAGTCGATATAGTGCACATGTGTATTAATGTTGTATTACACATATGTACTAATGTGTATTTGATGTGTGTATTATTATATTGCATATATACAATAATGTATGTAGGTCCCGAACAACCGGATCTAACGTGCGAACGGATTTTGCACTTGATAAACATTCGAGATGGGTGTGGTAAATCAAACGATCCGAACATAAATAATATAAAGAGAAGTAAATGAACAATCTCATTGCCAGTTAAAGATTGATACATTAAGCAAGAACCGACCCCACCCCAAGGTGAGCTCCCCTTGGGTGGGTGATTTACACCTCACAAACACACATATGAAAGACAACAAAATGATATATTTATAGCCTAAGAAGCTAAACGCATGCACCAAAACTCTCATCTCGCATCAGATTTCTTAACCACATTAATTATTAACTTGACCGCAAATATATAACGTGTTTCATACTTTGATATCGCAAGTCACATTTTGACCTTACAATCACCCCCTTGACTTATGATATCAAAACATTGTCAAACCATGTCTCGCATTTTCGCAACTTAACCTGATAAACCGAAGCTTCTTCGATCATCCCCTCAAGGTATGATCCACCTAATTCATTCATGAAGGAGTTCTCACTTTTTTTTATCCATCTCGGATCTTTAAGCATTATAGGTTAAGACGAGTTCAATGAAATACCGGGGACAACAATCAAATGACAAAGCTTATTTTTTCCCTTTTAAACGCCTTGAAAATAATATGGAAATAATACGCTTTGAACACGGTCCAACAATGACGAAAAACCGAACAAGTCTTACTTTCTTCAGTTTGGTCAATCCAAATAACCACCAGTTTATCGACTGAAAAATATCTTGCAAAAACTTGGCCCGGTTGTTAATCTTCTATAAATGTTAGACCCAAATGTCCAATAGAATTTACTTGTTTGAACAAACCCATGGCTGGCATGTCCATTCAACAAAAATTATACTTCAGGCCTACACAAATTAATTCAGCCTAAAAGAAAAACAACTAGTTGGTCCATTATCAAATAGTTCTAGCAGCCCATAGTAGATTAGAAGCAAGCCTAACCCACAACCATTAACTAAAAAATATCCAGGAGAGTTTAAAAAAAAACAAGCCCTAAAAGAAAAGGCAGCCACCAGTTATGTGGTCACCTACCATCCAACCACTGGAAAATTTTCCGACTAGTCACTCCAAGCTGCTATCATCCGAAGGACAACCAAACATCAATGTAGCCTCTCTGATCTACTACCATGGGAGCCAAATCGAGTTGACCTTGTCATCCGAAATTGTTAAACCCGAACATGAACAACAACAAGACATGTTTTTTATGATAAACTTCGTGAAGAGTGCGGTGTTGTCGGAATCTACGGACACCCGGTGGCTTCCCAGTTATGTTATCTGGCACTTCATGCACTCTAAGACGGTGGGCAAGAAGGCACCGGAATTATTGCGGCCACACCCGAC